>NC_038043.1:30274351-30459822 GCF_002211085.1 Panicum hallii
TATTTAAGTCCAAATAAATTCATTAAAAATTAAATAATTTACCTTAGGGTGTTACAAACCTACCCCCCTTACAGGAATCTCGTCCCGAGATTCGGATAGGCTAGCTAGCAAAGAGATCAGGATACGTCTCCCTCAGCTCATCTTCTCGCTCCCAAGTAGCCTCATCCTCCGTGTGATGACCCCACTGCACACGGCACATCCTGATCTTCTTGTTTCTGGTAACTCTCTCAGATGTCTCCAGAATCTTTACCGGATGCTCAACATAGGTCAGATCCTCCTGCACATCCAACCCGTCTATCGGTGCTTGCTCTTCTGGCACTCTCAAGCACTTCTTCAGCTGAGACACGTGGAATACATCGTGCACTCCCGAGAGATTGAGGGCAACTCCAAACGATATGCCACCTCACCTTTCCGTTCCAACACCTTGAACGGACCAATGTATCGAGGGGCTAGCTTCCCTCTCACATTAAACCTGCGGATTCCTCTCATCGGCGAGACCTTCAGATATACATGATCACCCATTGCGAAGGTCAAATCTCGGCGACGAACATCCGCATAGCTCTTCTGACGAGTCTGAGCGACCCTCAGATTCTCTCGCACCTGCTGTACCAACTGTTCGGCCTCCTCAACAATATCCGGACCAAACACCTGCCTCTCACCATCTGATCCCAATACAGTGGAGTCCTGCACTTCCGACCATACAGGGCCTCGAAAGGATATTTCTTCAGACTGGCCTGATAACTGTTGTTATACGAAATTCTGCATACGGCAGACATTTATCCCAGCTGGTACCATACTGAATAGCGCAGGCTCGAAGCATATCCTCCAACACTTGGTTGGTTCTCTCTGTCTGCCCATCTGTCTGAGGATGATAAGCAGTACTGAAGCGCAGCTTCGTATCCAACGAATCATGCAACTGCTCCCAGAACCGCGAAGTGAACTGAGATCCTCGATCAGATATGATCTTCTTAGGAACACCATGCAGACATACAATCTTGGAGATGTACAACTCTGCGAGTCTAGCACCGGAGTAGGTAGTGTTCACCGGAATAAAATGAGCAACCTTCGTCAACCGGTCCACTACTACCCATATGGAGTTGTACCCTTTCTGAGTACAAGGCAAGCCAAAATGAAGTCCATAGTGATTTCCTCCCATTTCCACTCTGGAATCTTCAACGGCTGCAATAATCCTGCTGGCCTCTGATGCTCTGCCTTGACTCGCTGACAAGTGTCGCAGATAGCCACGTACTCCGCAACGGAACGCTTCATTCCGGACCACCAGAATCGTTCCTTCAGATCGTAATACATCTTCGTGCTGCCTGGGTGGATAGAATATGCTGTATCATGAGCCTCACTCAGAATCAACTTCCTGAGATCTGCTACATCCGGCACACATATACAACCCTTGTACCACAAGGTACCCTGATCATCCTCCCTGAAATGTGGAGCCTTGCCAATCTTGAGCAACTCACGAATCTCCTGCAGCTTCTGATCCTCCTTCTGATGCTGCCTGATCTCAGCCTCTAGAGTGGCTCTGCCTCGAACGATGTACCCGAGGTATGATGCAAGAAACCCAGGCTCAACTGCTCAAACTCCTCGCATAACTCCTGAGGCATCTGAAAAGCCACGGCCATGTTAACATAGCTCTTCCTGCTCAGAGCATCTGCTACAACATTAGCCTTGCCCGGATGATAGTGAATCTCCAGGTCATAATCCTTGACCAACTCTAGCCATCTTCTCTGCCGCATGTTCAGCTCACTCTGGGTGAAAATATACTTGAGGCTCTTGTGATCGGTGTAAATATCACACCTCTGCCCAAACAAGTAATGCCTCCATATCTTCAGAGCATGTACTACTGCGGCTAACTCCAGATCATGAGTAGGATAATTCAGCTCGTGCCGGCGTAACTGCCGCGAGGCATAAGCTATCACTCTGCCATCCTGCATCAGAACGCAACCAAGACCATCCCTCGAAGCATCACAATACACTGTGAACCTCTTGCTCTGGTCTGGCAGAGTAAGGACTGGCGCCGTAGTCAACCTCTTCTTCAGCTCCTCGAAGGCCTTCTGACGCTCATCAGTCCAAGAGAAACCCACGTCCTTCTCCAGCAAGGAAGTCAAAGGCTTCGCAATCTTGGAGAAATTCTCGATGAACCTCCGATAATAGCCTGCTAAGCCCAGAAAAGAGCGGACTTCCTTCACCGTCTGTGGTACAACCCAGTCAAGCACATCCTTCACCTTTCCGGGGTCCACAGCAATACCTCCCTTGGAGATAACATGACCGAGGAATGGAACCTCGTCAATCCAGAACTCGCACTTGCTGAGCTTGGCATATAGCTTGTGCTCTCTGAGCCTCTGCAACACAAACCTCAGATGCTTCTCATGCTCCACTTCTGTCTTGGAATATATCAGGATATCATCAATAAATATCACCACGAAGGTGTCCAGATAATCCATGAAAACCTTGTTCATCAGATGCATGAAGAAAGCCGGAGCATTAGTCAAGCCGAAGGACATGACCGTATACTCGTATAACCCATACTTGCAGGTGAATGCCGTCTTCTGAATATCCTCAGAACGAATCTTCAGCTGATGATAACCCGAACGCAGATCAATCTTCGAGAATACACAAGCACCCTGAAGCTGATCAAAGAGATCCTCAATACGGGGCAATGGATGCTTGTTCTTGATAGTGACTGCATTCAGATCCCGATAATCGACGCACATTCTCTTCGCACCATCCTTCTTCTCTACAAGCAATACAGGAAAAGCCCAAGGAGAGAAACTGCGATGGATATAACCCTTAGCTAGCAACTCGTCGATAGTCTTCTTAACCTCCTCATGCTCGACAGGAGCCATACGATAGGGCCTCTTAGCAATAGGAGCTGTGCCAGGCAAGAGATCAATAGAAAACTCACTGTCGCGATCAGGCGGCATACCTGGGAAATCATCCGGAAAGACATCCGGGAATTCCGACACCACGCGAATACCATCCGTGGGTCTAGCCTCCATCTGATGAAGAAATCCAGAAGGCTCTGTGGCACCAACAGTGACTTCCTGACCATCCGGTGCTGACAGAAGAATAGTCCTCTGAGCACAATCAATCCGGACTCCCCACTTAGCAAGGGTCTCCATTCCGAGGATCACATCAATACCCTTGGTGTCTAGCACCATCAGATTCGCACTGAAATCTACCCCCCTTATGGCCACACTGACTCTGGGACAGAAGACATGAGACCTCAACTGCCCTCCCGGTGAAGATACTAACATGCACCTCTTTAACGTGCTAGTAGGGATGCCATGATGCTCAACAAAAGACTGGGTGATGAAAGAATGCGTAGCACCAGTATCAAAAAGCACTGTAGCAGGATGGGCATTAACCATGAACGTACCAATAACCACGTTAGGAGCCTCGGCTGCTGACTCGGCCGTCACGTGGTTCACCCTGCCCTGAGCTGGGGCCTTGGGCGGTGCTGCACGCCCCTGCTGTCCTGCCTGCGCCTTCCGAGGGCAGACGTTGGCGTAGTGCCCTGGCTCACCGCAGTGGAAGCACACTCGAGGAAGTGCCGGAGCCTGCTGCCCAGGAGGAGGAGTGGGCGCTCCCTGCCTCTGAGCTGGTGGAGCCGGAGGCGCCGGAAGCCTCTGACCCTGTCCCGCCTGCTGCTGCTGCTGAGGACGAGGCGGAAACTGCTGCCGCTGCTGGTACTGCTGGGCGGCCTCTGCTGCTTGTGGTGGATGCTGATAGCGGGGACGAGTGTTGCTGCCCGAAGAGGATGGAGCCATCTTCCTCTTCTTATCCTCAATCTCCCGGCGCTTGCGCTCGGTGTTGAGAGCCGCATCAACCAGCTGGTTGAAGTTGTCGAAGCGGTGGTTCAGCAGCGCATACTGGATGTGATCATCCAGTCCCTCCTCAAAGTACTCCTGCTTATCGCTATCACGAGCGACGTCAGCAGGGGCGTAGCGGGCAAGCTGAAGGAAGCGGTCACGGTACTCCGTCACCGTCATCGGTCCCTGAAATGACGAACACAGATAACAAGGATAGAAATCGCTCGATGGTCAGGTTTTACGAAAGAAATCGAGGATGGATCAAGCTCAAAAGGAATGGTAGGGAATTCCGTTAATAATTTTTTTTTTACCTGCTTAAGGGCACGGAACTCCTTCTGCTTCATCTTCATAATGCCCTCAGGAATGTGATGGTTCCTGAAACGCTCACGGAACTGGTCCCACGTGAGAGCCTCACGATCCCGAGCTGGGTAGGACTCCCACCAGTCAAGAGCGGAGCCTCGCAGCTGCCCGGCTGCGTAAAGGACTCGCTCACGGTCGTCGCACTGCGCAACAACCAACTGGCGCTCCACCGAGCGAAGCCAGTCGTCTGCCTGGAGTGGGTCCGTGGCGTGAGAGAAGGTCGGAGGGTGACCTCTCAGAAAATCCGCACGCCTGTCACGGGGCTGAGGCGGCGGAGGAGGCGGTGGCTGAGCATGGATCTGCTGCAGAGCCTGAACGGTGTTGTTCAGGGTAGCCATCATCTGCATCTGGAGCTGGAAGAACTGCTCTGGGGTCAGTGGTGGCGGCATCGGCAGCGGCTGACCGGTACTTTGGTTGTTCTGCTCCTGCTGGTCAGAACCGGAACCGGTGCGCCTGGTGTTCACCATCTGATTGCAACAACCGAAATTTATGAGAAAAAGATATCGTGCCACTGCGGAAATGAAACTTCGGAAGGATATGACAGAAAGAAAAGGAATATAGGTTTTACCCCCAACATTCTAACTCAATTTTATTATTTAGTTCGAGTTGGGTTAGGTCGATTTGCATGAACAAGTTTAACACCACTAGCCTATGCAATCAGCCAAAAATCCAAATCAAACATTTGCACAATAACAAACATTCAATATTCACAACTTAGTCGAGTTTTCCACACTACTCGACTAACACACTCGTTCTAGCGTATTTTCATAGGGACAACCTAAACTTATAAATCACAGGATTAGGCGTCTCGGGCCAACGTCTACGGAAAACTCAAGCTTTTTCTCAGAAAGGACAGGAGAGAGATAGCAAATCAAAGACTTAAGACTCAAGGAATAGAAGCAGAAACATGATGGTTGAGGATTTGCGGAGGCAAGTAAGAGAAAAGAAGTCCTAAACTCGACCAATTCTACCTAGGCTTCGTCCTACAGTCGACACGGCTCTGATACCAATCTGTCACACCCGATTTATAAGAACATAAATCGAGCAATCATATATGCGCCAGGATCAAGTCACGCATATATACAACAGATTATCAAGATATCACAACACATGTCACGAATAACATTAACATAAATCGTAAATGAATCATAAATGAATTATTTTATTACAACCGAATCAAGAATCGGTTCAAGAGTTGCGGAAGCGTAAAAGAGATACACGGAGAGCTGGGCGCCACAGGGACGTCGACTGGGAGACAAACGCCTAGAAGTCGTCGAAGCCGCTGACGTAGTCCTCCACGCTGCCGGGCACTGAGCAGCAGTCGAAGATATCCAAAATAGAACAGAGGAGTAGAGAGGCAAGTGTGAGTACAAACTCGTACTCAACAAGTATAACACGAGCATGAGGCTCTAAGGTTAGCTGACTCAACTGCATTAGCTTTTAGTCTTGGCATATTTTATTAAAGCTAATTACTACAAGTGGATGAATTACCATAAGCCCAATTGCATAATAAATTAATCAATATTAATTAAGAACTACTGAGAACCATCCAAACCAAAACCACCCGGGGAATCGCCCTCGTCAAAGGTTGATAACCCCACTAATCAGACGGAGGATCTGGGCCGCTCATGACTGTGAGCACAGCTGATATATCAGTTTTACACTCTCGAGAGGTTGCACAACTTTACCCACAAGTCGTGAGCTACGCTAGTTGTTCATCACACTTCCTTAGGTGAGATGGCTAGCAAGCACACTAAGAGACCGTTACAAAGGACCACGTTGGTAAGGTGTAACCGCTAAGGATTCTGGATCAGCAACGATGGGGCCCACCTTCGGGGGTACAAGACACACAGCACAGACCAAGCCGGAGGAGCAGGGACCATTGAAGCTTACCACCCCTCTTGCCCACGCAGGTAAGTTACTCCCGAACCAACACGACCTAATTAGTAAGTCAAGACCGTCCCATTCCAGTCTTGTGGTTGCGCGGTTGTCCCAGGTTGTCGCTCTATGAACCGGTCCTTATGGAGAGTGGCCAACCAAGCACTAAGCACCGTGCTGGCCCCCTAAACCATGTTTCTAACAAAAACATCTTTTAAGGAGACGTGAGCCACTCAAGCACACAGCACAGAGGGTCACTCTCAGGATTAAGTTGCATAAGACCATTAATCAAATTTAATTAAAAGGGACCAAGTGTGTTATAGCGCAGCAACCTAGCACAACTAACCAAAATGCAACCCAAAGGATATATATATAGGATTTAAAGTGGCTAGGAAAGTCCTTATAGGTATACAGTATTAAAATGCAGTATGAAATTGTATTAAAAAGTGATAGGAGGTTCATGTTATACTTGCCTTCCTCGTACTCTCCTGGCTGCTGCTCAAACTGCTCAGAAGATGGCGGCTCCTGGTACTGGTCCAAAGGTTCCGCGTCTACTCACGATCATCAAGCATAGTCCAGACATACACACATGCACAAACCATAGCAAACTATAAGAAAACAGTACACCAATACAATAGAACAGCGCATGGAACTAGCCTAGAACTAATCTACGCGTTACAACGATCGCGTGGATATAAAGAACACCTAAAACGGAGCTAAAACGCGAAAACTGCGCTTAAAACAGGATCCAGGGACCTATTTGTAAGAAAAACAGGGCAACCAGGGGCCTCTGCACAAAAACCGAGGACTTAAACGCAATTAAACCCTAGATCCAGGGGCTAGCACGCAAAAACTCCAAAACTAGGGCTGAGAAACAAATTCTAGAGAGCTCGGGGGTCAAAAGGGAAGAAAAAGGACCTACTTGCAAATACTTTTGCTCTACGGGTGTACTGCGGGTTGAATCCTCAAAAAGGCAGGGGCTTCTTAACAAAAAGGCTAGCTGAAAGGGTATGATTTAATCTGGGCCCTCGGATCAGATCTGCACGGCCCAGATTAGAATCCATACGCGAAGGGGTACGCGCGATCTTCGGCCTTCGGATCAAGATCGAACGGTCCTGACCTATACTTAAATGGATCTAATCTAGACCACCTAATCCTTTTATAGACTCCGATTCATCCTTACCCCGAACCGGTACGCACGCTTTAGATCCATTGGATCTCGATCTTACGGTTCGGATCTAAGCGTGCACGATCTAATCTCCACCCTTGGTTGCAGATCGGAGGGCGCTGAGGGCTTCCGGCCGGTTCTGGCGGCGGCGGCTACGGATTACGGCGGAGGACGGCCGGAGCTCGCCGGAGACGCGCGATTGGGCACTTCCGGCCTCGATTCGGGGTACGGCTAGCACAGGAAGAGAGAGTGGATGACGGCGATCTCGTTTGGGCAGCCAGCACGGGGGATTGGGGCTCGGGGTGATGCTCCCCACGGCAGAGGCGGCACGGGGTCGCCGGCGAACGGCACGGTCGGGGTTCCAGCTCGGGTTTGAGCCGAGCCAGGCACGGCGCAGCACCAGCGCGACCCTGGGATCCTACTGGGGGTCTTAGCACGGGCATACGGTACAGGAGGGGGCGGTCGACGAGGAGGGTCTTACCTGCGGCGGTGAGGGGAGATCGGAGCTCGTGGCAGGAGGCCTTGGGGTGGGTTGCAGGGCTCCAGGTGCCTCGGTCGGCGGCGCCCACAGGTGAGGAAGGTTGTGCCGGGTTTGGGGAGACCGAAGACGCGCCGGCGAGGGTGAATTTGGCGGCGCAGGGGCGGCAACGGCAGCGGTGCCGTAGCCCTGCTCCCACGTGGCCGGCGGGGTGCTAGGGTTGAAGGCGGCGGCGCACGGGTGGGGGATGGGAGCGCAGGGTTTGGGGGTCCCACTTATGGGGCGGCGGAGCCCTTGGCGTGCGGGCCCAGGCGCGGGCGGCGCGAACATCCCGGCGGCAGAGCTGCTCGGCCGTTGCGGAGGGGAGAGGAGAAGAAGCTGACCCGTGGGTCCCGGCTGGCAGAGGGAGAGGAAAGGAGAGCGGGGAAAACGAGCGCTGGCTCGGGCTGGGGAGGGGTGGGCCGGGGCGCGGCCCACGCGGGGGAAAAGAGGAAGAGGGATGCTGGGCCTCGGGTGGCCCATGCGGGAAGGGAAAAAGGGGCCCGGGATGGAAAGGGGAGAGAGGAGGAGAGGAGTGCTGGGCTGGGCTGCCTTCTTTCTTTCCTTCTCCTTTTCTTCTTTTGTTTTTCTAACTCACTAATTCAAACAAACTATTTGAATTCAAACTACAATTTGAATTCAAATCTATAAATTCAACACAATTAAAACAATGCTGCGGTATGAATGCACAAACACTTTAATCCTATGATATATTTTATTTCCTTATGTTATAAATTGCTTTAAATGTCACAAAAATTAAAGAAAAGCCTGGAAAATTTATTTAAGTCCAAATAAATTCATTAAAAATTAAATAATTTACCTTAGGGTGTTACACATATTGAGTCAGCGACACTTGACTATGGAGACTACGAACTAGTCCCGAAAAACGAGCAAGGGTTTTCTGAAAACCCGGTGAACGTCGTCGAGAATTTAACTGAAGCCCCGAACCAAAGTTCAGAAGTCTTTGACATCACTGTCCCCAGCCCTGCTCAAGAAGGCAAGCCCCGATGCATAACCCAGTACTTTAAATTACTACACTTATACAGTTTTATACTTATATATCTATATTATGCATTAAGTCTAGGAGTTGAAATGGAACCCTAGATGCATGAATCCTAGTAACTTATGTATTGAGCCTGAGTCCATATCGAATAGATGCTCTGCTAATAGGACCGACAGAAGTTGAGTGATTTCCTGTCACTCGCGCGATATAGGAGTTGAATGTTTACGATTCTGCAATCACTATAAGGATGATGGATAGGGTCTTGTGCTATATCATGACTTGGAAGGTCACCCCGTCTGTGTTGATAAAAGTTGATAAGGTCGCAGTGTATGGTAGCTGTGGTTAAGCATTTGAAAGTACTAGCCACATGCCGTGAAATATGGAAAGCGGTAAGTCTAGTAACCAATCGGCCCGAGGAGTGGACATACCTCCCACCACTCGTATTTTGGTTTTTCACACGCACCGACGTGCGGGAGTACGTTCCACGCAGTGGACAGGAGTACGGACATGTAGTCGCGCTACAGACATATGTCCTGCATATTGGATGTGCGTATGGTCCTATAGTCGCTTGTGGTGGCCCTGATCCACGAGTCGGTATGAAAGGCAAACGGTTGCTTCGGAATGATCTTTGGATGTTCCAAGCGTGTGAGTTAGGTTTACCCTTGCAAGGTTATGAAACTCGATTTGGAATCGTCCATTTCTCACGGAGAGTGAGACTGCTTATTCCTTCTGCCACATAGAGTAAGAACAGTAACTCTTGTTGGAATAATCTTGATGGATGCTAATCACTACCTTGCTTGTCTAGAATAGGTGCTTACCTAGAATGGTTAATGCAACTAGAAGCTGAAAACTAAAACATGAAAGTTAGATCATACTCTTTGTTGCTTTTCAGCTGAAATTAAACTCAGAACCATTACAAGCCATCATAAGTCTAGTTACATGGCTAAGTATACCATGACACGGGTAAGTCTTGCTAAGTATTAGCATACTCAGTCTTGCTAGTCTATTTTTCAGGTATGACCGGTGTGAACCCAACAGATAGTCCAGCCTAGCCATTTTCTATTCCGTTTGACTGGTCCGTGGAGTGAGATCCGTCCCTGACCGGCAATGACCCTCCCAAATGACACCAGGTTTTGGGCTGAACGTGGTGTCAACTCTCGCGACGTGTGTAGTTGTGCGTAAATTTTCTTCCGCTGTTACTCTGGCACAAGCTTGTATAGCTTGTTGTTTTAAAACAATGTCTGTATAAGTTACTTTTGTGACACCCTAGGTGTCAAAATTGTAAAATATTAGGAAGATTGTGAAATGTAAATACATTAAATTAAATGAAATTGGATGAATGTGTGAAATTTGAGTGCATATGTAACAATAAGGACTTGTGTGTAATTAGTCAAAAATAAGAGTCCTTTTGTGAAAAATGTTGAGTTACAAAGGTAACTCTCAAATTTACACTAGCGGTTAAAGTGTAAAAATATAAGTCATCATTACATTACCTGAACTTGCAATTAGGTCCAAAATTATAAGAAATTTACCTTCATAAGGACATAACCTTATTAAAGTTGAATTTGGTTCAAAAGTTAAAATTAAAGCTTTGTACTTTGAGTTTTTGAACTTAAACCCTAAAGCAATGTTGTAGGGTTTGAAAAAACACTACAACTTCTATTTTGATCATTTTCTCATCAGGGTTTTGGATCAACGGGAAATTTTACTTTACAGAAGGATCCCTGAGATTTTTGAAAATTGCAAGGAGACCCCTCGGACCCCCCTCTCTCTTCTTCTTCCTCTAGCGCCATTGCTCTGCTCTGCTTCCTCTCTGCTGCTGGCTATCAGCGCTGCTCACCGCCGCTCCAGTTCCTCCCCGGCGCCACCTCCTACTTGAGCAGCCTCCACGCGTCGCTCTTCCCCTACCCCGGCCCTGTTTCCCTCCCCTGCTGCCCTCTTCCACGAGCGCCACGACCACCCGAGCTCACTGCCGGCCGCCACGCATGTCGTCACCGTTGCCAGCTCCTGCTCGCATGCGCAGCACCTCTCCTGGCCTTAAAACACGCCCAATGGCTGCTCCGTGATCTTCTTTACTCACTCCCGCCCTTCTCTTCAACGGCATTCCCTTTTCCCTGAGCGTAGTTTCTCGCCGGACCTCCGCCGCAGCCACTGCTTGCCTTCGACAGCCGCCGCTGCCGCCTCTCAACCCTGATCCAATACTCCTGCAGCACCACGACAACCCACTGGTGCTCCCCAGCCCAGCTAATTTCACTCTCCCGCACCCGAGCATCGTCTCCCACAGCGCCGGCAAGCTCAAAGCTCCGCCGCCGCTCGGCTTCACCGTCAACTCACCGCTACAGAGCCCCTCAGGCCCCGCCAAGGGCACCAGCAGCACTACATTATCCTGTAGAAGCTCCTCAGCAACTTCTTTACCGCCCTTCGGCACCCCAGTCACCGGAACCACCTCGCCATTGCTACCTCTTCGCCGGTGAGCTTCTGTTCCCGTCGAACCCGTTCTTCCACCCCTCCTCCGACCAACCCAGCCACTCCAGTAGCTTCCTCTCCTCCTGCTGCAGCTGCTAGAACCAGGACTTGACCGCTCTCCTCGCCGGGAAGACTCCCGTCGACGAGCTCCCCTCCGCCGCCACCTCGGCCACCGTGGGAAACTCACCTCCGGTCACCCCCTCTTCCTCTCAAGCCCACCCCTGGACGCGCCTTGAGCTCCTGATGCTCGTGGGCCAGTCCCTCTCCACCCCCGACGTTGCCCCTCGCCGGGATTTGGCCGGTGATGCCCCCGCCCTTTCTTCCCCGATGAGCAAGGACTCAATTGCTTTGATTTCAAACTTTCTAGGGTTCTGTTTGTAAAATTCCAGTCCCTCCCCCCTAATTCAAAGCTGTGAACTTCAAAAATGTGTAGAAAATTATAGAAAATTCAGAAAAATGTCAAACAAGTTGGGTTTGAATCCTTGAGTTAAATTCGACTACTTTTATATAGGGGTTTTTAACTGATTATTTCTAGATTTTGATCTAGGTTAAATAATAGGAAATAGGTGCTTTAATTAGATCTTTTAATCCATAGTTGTGCTGTAGCTGAATTTTGAAACTTAGATTGTATGTTCCATGTGTAGCTCTGTGTAAACATTTCGAGTTCTTTACTGCTCAATTGCTTCAAAATTCGAGTACCTTTGTTATATGTTGATGAAATGCTTAGATTTTATTTTAAGGATGCTTCTATTAGTGTTTGTATCTGAAATTTATACCCTAGCTTCCTTTTCGCATGTGTAAACCATAGTAAAAATATTAGGATTAATAGTAGGCTATACACCAAGTTATGGATTTATGCTTATTTTCAAAGATAATTCATTTATGCTAGTTTTTATTCATGAAAAATTATGAAAATATTTTGAGGTATTGCTCTTGAGTAGAGCAACCTGTTCACAAAAATCCAGGACAAAATCTTATATATATCTATAGTTATAAATAACTCTTATTATATTAGAGCTGTTGTTCTTTATTCCTGTGGCATAATTTCTAAGAAGATAAAATCTTGATAAATTTACAGTAGGCTAGACATAGCTTTATCTGTAATTGATAAAAGTTTCAACCCCAGTGCTATAGTAGTCTGTTCTGTAATAAAATGAAACATGTTGTCCAGTGTAGCTAACTAGGTTATTTTATACTCGATAAATGACTGCCCACTAAAGGGGAAATTGTGTTGTTTGTTAGTATGTAATGTTAGTTTCTTTGGATTGCAACTTTGTTATGAAGTGAAAAGAAAGTGTGTCCATTCATTAAACCACATTTTTGCATATCATATAGAATCAACCACTCTCGCCGACAGAGACTACGAACTACTCCCGGAACCAGGAGTGGAAATTTCTGAAGACCCCGGGAACGTCGTCGGAAATCTAACTGAAGCTCCGAACCAAAGTTCGGAAAACTTTGACACTTCTGCCCCCAGCCCCACCAACGAAGGCAAGCCCCAGACATAACCTGCTACTTTATTTACACTGCAATCTACATTTATATATATATATACTTATGTATTAAGTTCTTAGGAGTTGTCTGAAAACCCTAGTTGCATATTCCTAGGAACCATTGTGCTGAATACTAGAAGTTGAGTCCGAATAGCTGCTATGCTAATAGGACCGGTAGAAGTCGAGTGATTGCCTGTTACTCGCGAGCTTTATAGGAATTGTAATGGTTACATTCCTGTAATCACTATAAGGATGACGGACGGGATTTTTGTGAAGTATCATGGTTGAGGTGATACCCCGTCTGTGTTGATGAATTTGGCTAAGGTCGCAGTGTGTGGTAGCGGTGATTAAGCGTTTGAAAGTACTAGCCACATGCCGCGAAATATGGTAAGCGGTAAGCCTAGTAACCAATCGGCCCGAGGAGTGGACATACCTCCCACCACTCGTATTTGGTTTTTCCGGTTACTCGATTCGACGTGTGGGAATACGTGTTGTAGGGCAACCAGGAGTATGATCATGTAGTCGTGCTACAGACGTACATCCTGCACATTGGATGTGCGTATGGTCCTGCAGTCGCTTGTGGTGGATCTGATCCACGAGTCGGAATGAAAGGCAAACGGTTGCTTCGGAACAATCATTGGATGTTCCAAGCGTGTGAGTTAGGTTTGCCTTGCAAGGTTATGAAATTCGATTCAAAATCGTCCGTTTCTCGCAGAGATTGAGACTGCTTGATTCCTTTGCCACATAGAGTAACAAGAGCAACCTTATGGTTATCAAAGATGATGTTTTGTTTAAAAGATTCTACCATGCTTGAATAGCTATAGTTGCTTACCTAGAATGGATAATCAACTAGAATCTGAAAGTTAAAATTTGAAAGTAAGGATCTACTCTTTGTTGCTTTTCAGCTGAAAACTAAACCCTGAACCAGTTAAAGCCTTCATAGTCTAGTTACATGGCTATGTATACCATGAAACGGGTAAGCCTTGCTGAGTATTAAAATACTCAGCCTTGCAATGTAACTTTTGTTCCAGGTAATCCCCCTGAGGACTCTGCTCTACCTGTACCTTGGCCTTATGCTCTTTCCGATGGTTGGTCCATGGAGTGGGATCCGTCCCCGGCCAACACAGGTCCCTCCGAGTGATGTTGAGCTTGGGCTTAGTTCAGCATCTGTTCCGCGACGTCTGGTAGTGTCGCGTTTTATCTTTCCGCTGCAGATACTCTAACTTTATACAGTTTGTATAAATTTGAACTAGCTAGGTTTTTATACTATGGATGTATACCATGTAATATTATATCTGTGATGTAAAAATGGTTGGCATTTGTATCTCTGGACTCGCCTTCGTGCGAGGTACCTTGTTTGATCCTGCTTTCGGTGGTTTATCGGGACATTACCCGACAGGCCAAGTGGTTACACCGTTTGAAGTACGATTGGAGCCCTTGAGAGAGGACTTGCGTACTTGAGCCGGTGTAATTCAGGTTGGTTCTGCCACAGCTTTAAGTTTCGAAACAATTTGTAATAATGTTTAATTTCCTATGGACTAAAAGTTTATGATCTATTGTATAATTGTAAACTCACCTTCATGCGAGGTAAACCTACTTCGGTCCTATTGAACCGTGGTTGTATCGGGCGATGACCCGACAGACCAATGAGTTGTTCCGTTTGAAGTGCGTTGAGTTAGTATCGACTGTATAGCGATGACCAGTGCACTTGAGCCGGAATAATTCAGGCGGTTCTGCCACAGCTAGTATCAGAGCTGTAGGTTTACTCTTGCAACTGCAGCAGCTCCTAAAAAATGTTTTCAGGATAAAATTTGGCTCAACAAAAGAGTTTACAAATTGCGTTGGATTCGTTAAGGATGGTGCTTAGATCGTAAAGCCCTAGGAAATTATATGGGAATTATCAGGTGGCTACTAGCATGTATGTATATAGTTCAGCTCTAACTTGCAGCACTAATTTCTGTCAAAACTTATTTTCAAGCACAACCAACCCTAGATATCTAGTTATATTGTTTTGTTCCTCAACGTTGAGACAAGAAGGTAAGAAGGTAAGGATCCTCAGCCAACTGAGGGAGATTGGCCTTCCCGTCGGTGATGCGAACCGAACGCTAATTCTCTTACTTGAGATGCTGCCAATATATCAACGATTAGTTGATCATATTGGGAGTATATGGTTCGGCACAGGGTATGGTGATCGCTGTTCATACCCCCATTTTATACGGTACCCCCGTGAATACGTTGCAGATGTAACGTATGCTAACGTGGTCCGTACGGCGGAAATTGTACGGATACTATTTCTATAGTGAACAGTACTGTTTGGGAACGCTTTCATATCGTGCTGCCATGAAAGGTTCATGTTATATACCTATGGTTTTCTGCAGGTACATTAACCACGATTAAGAGGTTAAGACGGATAGGACTTATCGACTAGTTATTAGAGAGAGACGTATGTATTATGCCACCGAAATTAACCACGTAAGTCCAAAGATATTTGGTAATTGTTTTGGTTGTGAGGTCAAATAGTACGTGCATGCATAATCCATTATTAAACAAAATGAATGCTTTGAATGTGTTGTTCTTTTAAGGAGGTATAGAGTGTTGTCTATTTTTAGTGTGGTTTCACTAGGATTCTTGTGGTAGTCTTAGTTGGGTTTTCAGCATCCTTCAAAATCTTACCATCTGAATTCTTGTTTCAGATGGTGGCTTCTTCAAACATCTTTTGGGATCATGTAGGGCATCTCCATACCAATGCCTTGCACTGGGAGGGTTTTCCCCGTCTCTTATGGGAATCACTTAGGCTATTCTTCTACATCGAGCCCCCACAGTATGATGGAGTGGAATATAGGGAGGAAGGTGTTCCTCGATGCGGAGTCAAGATGACCATTCCTCAGCATCCTTTTCGTTCTCACTGGCAGCCCATTGAAGTCGATATGGTTGGCTATTGTCTCGTCGACACCATCGAGACCGCAACTCTTGATGCCATCCACATTTTCTGCAACCAGCATCCCATGGAAGTTGCCGGGCATCCTATCGGCCTATTCCTTGCAATAGATTCTAGTGATCCCGAGTGAAATTTCCGGATAGTTCATTATGGCCACATGCTAGGAGATTTAGCCGAAGAGACGCTTCGTGGTACTATCAGGTTCATGAATGTTCAGCACCACTATCAGATCTTGCTACGCCGCGGTATGAGTCAGTTGACCAGTATAGCTCAAGGTCACTACAGAAATGCCGATCGATAGGTCATTCAGATAGAAGAACTTCAAGCCTTGGTCACGGAGAAGGAAGAAATTATCGCAGAGCGAGATGAGACCATTATCCACCGGGAGGATCAGATCAATGAGAGTGATGCCATAATCACTCAACATGACACAATTATCGAGTTCCTCCAGGAGCAAGTCCACGACCTTATCCTTGAGATTGACGAGGCCCATGCTCACATCGATGAACTTCAGCAGCAGCCAGTACCTCCTGTTGTACCTGTAGCACCTGAAGGCGAAGAAGAAGAACCCGAGGAGATTGAGGGAGTTTCTGATCTCGACTCCGAACATGGAAACCCAGAGCCTAACCCTCAGCCAGATCACTCCTCTTCCGGCAGCCAGTCCTCCGTAGGTGACCTCGATGATTTCTAGGCTATTCAAACCGTCGATCTTTCAGATGTAATTAGTGTAGAATGTTGTGACATAGGTAGTGAGTAGTCTACCTAGACCCAAGGCCATTTGCTGTAACATAGATGGCCTGTGTACGTATGGCTTGACCTGTAGCAATCGAACCACCCTGATGTAATATATAAAGGACAACCAGTGTCTACTCTATAATCTAAGCCTTGTGTTCCGTTGTCTGGTTTAAACACCTTCGCACCTTGAATGAGTTGGTTAAACAGAATATGTAAATTACATATCTATTTAGCAGTGGTATACCTTTCGAAAAAAGGAGTAAGAATATGTTGTTGGTAATGGACAACTCCTTTATTTCAGATGGTTGGAGCTACATGTGGAACCCCGGAAGGTTTCCAGGCAGACCAAGCTAGTGGTTCCCAACAACTACCACCAGCCCCGCCAAATCTAGCGGAAGTCATGGCACAACAGACAGAACTTCTTAACCAGCTGGTACAGGCCCAGATGAACCAGTCTCATCACACATCTCGAGGCCGTGATGAACATCCATCGGCTGGTTACCAAGACTTTCTTAGCACTCAGCCCCCACCGTTCCATAAAGCAGACGAGCCCCTTGATGCTGACGCATGGCTCCGCACTATAGAGTCCAAGTTCGCATTATTGTCCGCACCATGTTCAGACGCGAACAAGGCACTCTTCGCGGCTCAACAACTTTGCGGCACCGCCCGCATATGGTGGGATCATTATTACGCCATGCAATCGGCTGGTCATGTTGTCATATGGGATGAATTCCGGACCGCTTTCAGAGTGCACCACATTCCAGAAGGACTCATCGAGTGAAAGCTCTATGAATTCCTGACCTTGACCCAGGAACCCGCACAGT
Source organism: Panicum hallii (assembly GCF_002211085.1). Taxonomy (NCBI): domain Eukaryota; kingdom Viridiplantae; phylum Streptophyta; class Magnoliopsida; order Poales; family Poaceae; genus Panicum; species Panicum hallii. The sequence goes on from NC_038043.1 coordinate 30,291,558, forward strand.
CATGCAATATGCCCAAGTCTTCAATCACCTATGCCAGTATGCGGGTTATCATGCGGACACTGATGCCCGTAAGCGAGAACGCTTCCGTTGAGGCCTAAACACAAAGCTTAAGGAATGGCTGAATCTGTAAGGGCCGACAACTTCAACGAATTGGTCAATATGGCCATTACCCAAGAGGATTGCATCTCAGCCCACCGGGCAGAAAAGAAACGGTAGACACCCACTGGACCCTCGAACGTGCAGCAGCCAAGATATCGGTTGGTCCAAAACACTGCTACCAGAGTCCCATTCCGAAACAATCTACCAGGCAGATGGGTAGCCAGGCCTCCTCAGCAGGCTCGATTCAATTGACCACCAACACCACAACCCCAGCAGCAACAGCAGCAAGGCCCCAGGCCGAGCTTTCCGCCATCCAATCAAGGAAACAACAATAATCATTGTTTCAACTGCGGCAGCCCGTCCCATTTCATTCAAGATTGCCCCCAACCCAGAAGATCTTGCCAAGGGCAAACATCCAACCCGAACAACAAGGGCAAGGGCAAGAAGCAGATGGTACAAGTCCGCCAGGGGAGGGTGAACTTCACAACTCTCTCCGAACTCCCCGAGGGTGCGCCAATAATGACGGGTACTTTCTCTATAAACCATCAACCCGTGATTATACTTTTCGATTCTGGTGCAACCCATAGTTTTATCAGCTCAAAGTGTGGAACAAAAGTAGGTCTAGATTTCTATCCTACTAATGGAGCCTATATGATAACAACTCCTGGTGGTAAAATTTCATCAAATCAAATCTATAGAAAGGTGCCAATTCAGTTGGGTAGCAATCTGATAAAAACAGACTTACTGTTATTGGACCTAGAAGGAATGGATGTCCTCCTAGGCATGGATTGGATGACTAGGCACTGAGTGTCATTAGATATCTCTTCCCGAGACGTGGAGATAGATTCACTCGATCATGAACCGACTATTCTCTATCTTCCACAACGGGAGTGCAACAACTCTTGTGCCTATGCTATAGAAGGGATTAAGTTAAAGGATATTCCTATTATTTGCGAATACCCAGATGTTTTTCGAGAAGATTTACCTGGAATGCCCCCGGATCAAGATATTGAATTTGTCATAGAACTACAACCCGGCACAGCCCCCATATATAAAAGGCCCTATCGTATGCCACCCAATGATAAGGGTTACATTCATCCAAGTGCTTCACCATGGGGTTGTCCAGCCCTATTCGTGAAGAAAAAGTACAATAGCTTAAGGCTATGTGTAGATTATCATCCTCTCAATGCGGTAACCATCAAAAACAAATATCCCCTGCCCCGCATTGACATTCTGTTTGATCAATTAGCCGGAGCTAAAGTATTCTCTAAGATTGACCTCCGTTCCGGATATCATCAAATCAAGATTAGGCCAAGTGACATTCCAAAAATAGCCTTTTCCACCAGATACGGACTCGATGAATATCTGATAATGTCGTTTGGTCTTACCAATGCCCCAGCGTAGTTCATGTATCTCATGAACTCTGTCTTCATCCAAGAACTCGACAAATTCGTTATGGTCTTCATTGATGACATTCTGATTTATTCCAAAAATCCGGAAGATCATGCAAACCATCTCCATATTGTTCTTCAGAGATTAAGAGACCACCACTTGTACGCCAAATTCTCCAAATGCGAGTTTTGACTGAATACCATTAAATTGCTGGGTCACACTATCTCCAATCACGGTATATCCGTTGATCCCAATAAAGTTCAAGAAGTATTAGACTGGAAACCTCCTACATCAATCCATCAGATCCGCAGTTTTCTTGGTCTAGCTGGCTATTATCGTCGTTTCATTCCTGACTTTTCAAGAATAGCCAAACCTATGACCGAACTGCTAAAGAAAGGAGTTAAGTTTTCCTAGGATCATAAATGTGAAGATGCATTCCACACCCTCAGAGCACATCTTACTACTGCCCCGGTTCTGGCTCAACCCGATGTTTCAAAACCTTTTGACATCTATTGTGATGCTTCGGGAATCGGACTTGGTTGTGTGCTTATGCAAGACAACCAAGTGATTGCTTATGCATCGCGAGCACTCAGGACTCATAAATAGAACTATCCTACTCATGATCTTGAACTCGCAGCTGTCATCCGTGCACTTAAAATTTGGAGACATCATCTGATGGGTACAAAGTGTCATATCTATACTGACCATAAAAGCCTCAAGTACATCTTCACACAAGCAAATTTAAATATGAGGCAAAGACGCTGGCTAGAGCTTATCAGGGATTATGATCTAGAAGTACACTATCATCCAGGCAAGGCTAATGTCGTTGCGGATGCACTTAGCCACAAGACACATTGCTCTTGCTTATCGGTAGAGGCTTTCAATGAGACTCTTTGTTGGGAGATGAGGAAGCTTAATCTTGAGATCATTCCTCAAGGTAGCTTGAACCATCTCTCAGTTGAAACTACACTTAGGGATAACATCATCCTGGCACAACAGCATGACAAAGGGGTCAGAATCATTAAGCAAAAGTTAGCACAAGGAGAAGGAAAGTACAAGTGCTTCCGAGTAGATCATGAAGGGGTTCTATGGTTCAACGAGCATATCGTTGTACCTAAAGACCATAAGCTTCGTAAGCAAATATTGGATGTGGCCCATCTGTCCAAATTCTCTATGCACCCTGGCAGTACCAAGATGTACCAAGATTTAAAACAGAACTTGGTGGACTCATATGAAATGAGAAATTGCAAAGTATGTCTTAGAGTGTGATATTTGCCAAAGAGTTAAAGCCAGTCATCTCAAAACCGCTGGTATTCTTCAACCTTTACCCATTTCCTCTTTGAAGTGGGAGGATATCAGCATGGACTTCATCGTTAGCTTACCCAACACCTCCCAAAGGCATGACTCTATTTGGGTAATCGTTGATCGATTAACCAAGACCACCCATTTCCTTCCCGTGCATACTACTTACAACGCCAAAAGGTATGCTGAGATCTATTTAGACCAAATCGTTCATCTCCATGGAGTGCCTAAGATGATCATTTCTGATCATGGAGCATAATTTATCGCTCGGTTCTGGGAGCAACTTCAATATGCTCCTGGAACTAAGCTAATCCGAAGCTCCGCATATCATCCTCAGACAGACGGGCAAATGGAAAGGATAAATCAGATTTTAGAAGATATTCTTAGAGCCTGCATACTTCAATATGACCGGAATTAGGATAAATGCTTGTTGCTAGCAGAATTTTCTTACAACAATAGTTATCAGACAAGTCTCAAGATGGACCCGTTCGAAGCATTATACGGTCGTCGATGCCGAACTCCTTTGAGTTGGTCACAAATCGGCGAGCGTAAGATCTTTGGACCCGACTTTGTCATGGAAGCAGAAGAAAAGGTGAAGACTATTCAGAATAATCTAAAAGCAGCTCAATCTCGACAGAAAAGCTATGCTGACATACGAAGGAGACCATTATAGTTCCAGATCGGAGACTTCGTATATCTTCGAGTATCTCTCACTCGAGGTATTCAACGGTTCAGCGTAAAAGGAAAACTAGCTCCTCAATACATTGGACCCTTTAAAGTCATCGAAAATTGTGGACCCGTAGCTTATCATCTTCAACTTCCTCCTCAACTAGCGGCCATTCATGATATCTTCCATGTATCTCAACTTTGGAAGTGTGTAAAATTCCTACCGAGATCATCGATCCCCAAGCCATTGAAATCGAATCGGATCTAACCTATACCGAACATCCGATCAGAGTGCTAGACACCAAAGAGAGAAATACTAGAAGAGAGACCATCAAGATGTTCAAAATTCAGTGGGGTCATCATTCTGAAGAAGAAGTGACTTGGAAAACCGAGTCATATCTTCAGCGAAATTATCCAGACTTCCTTCAAGCCAACTCCCAAATCTGATCATCCAATTCCATTCTATTCCAGAATCTCGAGACGAGATTATTTTTAGGGGGAAAGGCTGTGACATTCAGGTACTTAGGATTAAAATACACTAGATTCTAGTATAAAGTGTGTATGTTTGATGTTATGTATGTGTGCTAAAACTTTAATGCAAAGGCAAAAGGATCTTTTAGTAATTTTGGAAAATTTAGGTCCCTAGGTGCAAAATCAGTGAGAATGGGAGGTAAAATCAAAACATATGAAGGTTGTTTTGCAAAAAGGTAAGAACTTAATTTTAAACCACAAATAGAGGTGAAACTACCCCAAAGGATTCAAGTGGAGTGTAGATTTTAAATAGGATTTCTCTGAAGTTTAAAATTTTGCCAAGTTTTAAGTGAAATTCAAATCCTTAACTCTTTTGAAACTGAACCCTAAAGCAAAGTTCTAGGTCTTGCTAAGCTCTACACTTTTGCTTTTGGGCACATTTTCATTTGAGCTATGGTTTGAAAGTTAACTAGGCTTTACAGTGGAGTCCCTTCACTTTTGGGAAATTGCAGCCAGGTCCCCCTTTGTCTACCTCCAGTCCCCCTCTCTCTGTTTTTCTCTCTGCCCGATCCCGCCGCCCCCGCCGGCCATGTGCCGAGCTCCTGCTGCCCCGCGCCGCCTTCCTTCGCGCCACATGCCGCCTTAGCACCCCGCCCGCCGCTTCCCGGCCCGCGCTGGCCCTCTCCGCGCTCCTCCACGTCATGCCGCCGTCGCCCCGAGCTGCCACGCCCGCCGCCGGCTTGACAGCAGCAGCTCTCGCTCGCTGTGCCCTCTCCTTGACTTGAAGTACATCCTTGAGCTCCCAGTGCACTCTCTCTTGCGTTCACGCACCCACATTTGCACTGTCCTTCTTCTTCCCGAGCGCGCCGCCCCGCCGGAGCTCCGCCATAGGTCCTGCTCGTCGTCGACAGCCGCCTCCACCGCTTCCCACCCTCGATCCAGTGCTCTATAAGCACCCCCACCACCCACTGATTCTCTCCAGTTTGCCCAATTTTGCTCTCTTGCACCAGAACGACCGGACCACTACTCCAGTGAGCTCGAGCTTCCGCCGCTCCGTCGCCTCTCAGCCCCGGACAAGCACACCATCAGCACCACATCATCACGTGGAAGCTATCTAGCCATTTTCCCACCGCACTCGTGCCCTCCGGCCACCGGAACACCGCCGCCGTTCCTCGGAGCACGGCCGCCCGCCCCTGTTCGCTGTCGATACGGCACCACAGCCCCTCTCTTCCCCAACACCGGCCACCCCCGTGACCGCCGTGAGCTCCTGAACCTTTCCCCTCAATTCCCCCTCGCCGCCGGTGAGCCCCCTCGCCGGAATTTGGACCCCACCGATTGGCATCCCTTTGTAGCCCAGCCAAGGACCCAATTGCAAGGATTTGAATCTTTCCAGGGGCCTTTCTGTAGGAAATCAGTACCCCCCTCTAATTCAAATCAGCCAACTTGTAAAATTCATAGAAATTTTTAGAAAATTCCAAAAAATACCAAACCAATTTTTTTGTGTTCTAGAAGTTTAGCTCTACAACTTTTGTTACTAAAGTGCAGTATGAAACAAAATATTTTTAGAGTTATTTTAAAGATTAGCAAAAGGGTATCTTGAGTATAACTTATGCATATTAGCTCTATTGTTTGTGAATTTTGGTGAGTAGCCGGTTTAGGGTATGAGTGAGCTTGTGTAAAAATTTCGCCTGCAGTAATGAACCCTAGCTTAAATTAATTTAAACTTATGCAAATCAAGCCTGAAATGGTTTAAATTTATTCAAGCATCTTACTAAGGTTTTCATACTTACATCTTTTTACCGTGTGATGTTCTGCAATAAAGTAGTTCATAGAAAATCTTTCAAAAATTTATAACACTATTTTCCTTAAGATTTGAATTTAAACTTGACATTTTAATTAAATTCAAATGCTTTAGTGTTTATTATCAGAAAATTATGAAACATTTATAGTAAGCTCCTCTGCTAGAAGAAAACTTATCCACAAAAATTCAAGGCCATAGCCTTTGTGGATTTCAAAATAAAAATTAAACTTGTTAACCTAATTCAATTAATTCAATCAATTAAATTACGATATCAATAGTAGATTTATATTTAAATCTCTCGCTTTATGAAACTATATGTATCAATTTGTTAGATTGCAACTTTATCGTGAATTAAAATTCTTAACTCAAGAACCATCTAATTCGAATCATTGCATATCATATAGAGTCAGCGACACTTGACGACGGAGACTACGAACTAGTCCCGGAAAACGAGCAAGGGTTTTCTGAAGACCCGGTGAACGTTGTCGAGAATTTAATTGAAGCCCCGAACCAAAGTTCGGAAGTCTTTGACATCACTGACCCCAGCCCCGCTCAAGAAGGCAAGCCCCGATGCATAACCCAGTACTTTAAATTACTACACTTATACAGTTTTATACTTATATATCTATATTATGCTTTAAGTCTAGGAGTTGAAATGGAACCCTAGATGCATGAATCCTAGTAACCTATGTATTGAGCTTGAGTCCATATCGAATAGATGCTCTGCTAATAGGATCGGCAGAAGTCGAGTGATTTCCTATCACTTGCGTGATATAGGAGTTGAATGTTTACGATTCTGCAATCACTATAAGGATGATGGACGGGGTCTTGTGCTATATCATGACTTGGAAGGTTACCCCATCTGTGTTGATAAAAGTTGATAAGGTCACAGTGTGTGGTAGCTGTGGTTAAGCGTTTGAAAGTACTAGCCACATGCCGTGAAATATGGAAAGCGGTAAGCCTAGTAACCAATCGGCCCGAGGAGTGGACATACCTCCCACCACTCGTATTTTGGTTTTTCACATGCACCGACGTGCGGAAGTACGTTCCGCGTAGCGGATAGGAGTACGGTCATGTAGTCGCGCTACAGACATATGTCCTGCACATTGGATGTGCGTTTGGTCCTACAGTCGCTTGTGGTGGCCCTGACCTACGAGTCGGAATGAAAGGCAAACGGTTGCTTCGGAATGATCTTTGGATGTTCCAAGCGTGTGAGTTAGGTTTACCCTTGCAAGGTTATGAAACTCAATTCGAAATTGTCCGTTTCTCGTGGAGATTGAGACTGCTTATTCCTTCTGCCACATAGAGTAAGAAGAATAACTCTTGTTGAAATAATATTGATGGATGCTAATCTCTACCTTGCTTGTCTAGAATAGGTACTTACCTAGAATGGTTAATGAAACTAGAAGCTGAAAACTAAAACATGAAAGTTAGATCATACTCTTTGTTGCTTTTCAGCTGAAATTAAACCCAGAACCATTACAAGCCATCATAAGTCTAGTTACATGGCTAAGTATACCATGACACGGGTAAGTCTTGCTGAGTATTAGCATACTCAGTCTTGCTAGTCTATTTTTCAAGTATGATCAGTGTGAACCCAACGGATAGTCCAGCCTAGCCATTTTCTGTTCCGTTTGGCTGGTCCGTGGAGTGGAATCCGTCCCCGACCGGCAATGACCCTCCGGAATGACACCAGGTTTCGGGTTGAACGTGGTGTCAACTCTCGCGACGTGTGTAGTCGCGCATAAATTTTCTTCCGTTGTTACTCTAGCACAAGCTTGTATAGCTTTGTGACACCCTAAGTGTTAAAATTTTAAAACACTAGGAAGGAATGTGTAATGTGTGTATTGAATTGTGTGTAATTGTGTGAATGAGTGAATATAAGGACTTATGTGTAATTTTTCAAAAGTAGGAGTCCTTTTATGCAAAATATTTGAATTACACATGTAACTTCCAATTTTGACTAGGGTTCAAAGTGTAAAAGTGTTAGTCATTATTACATTACCTAAACATGCAATTCAGTCCAAAAGTATATGGAATTTACTTAACTAAGGACAAAAACTTTGAAAAGTTTAAATTGAGACTAAAGTTTGTAAATAAAGCTCTATCCTTTGAATTTTTGAACGGGAACCTAAATAAAAGTTATAGGGTTTGAAAAGATCTACAACTTTTATTCTGACCATTTTCTCATTTGAACTTTAGATTAGTTGGAAATATTAGTTTAAAGTGAGGTCCCTCGAATTTTTGGAAATAGCAAATTAGCCCCTGGCCCCCCTTTCTTCTTCCTTCTCTACCTCCTCTGCCGCGCGATAGCGCCGCCGCCCACTGCCGTTGCCGCACCGCCCGAGGCCGAACACTGCTCCAGCGCCGCTCCACGCGTTGCCTCCGAGCTCGCCCACCGCCTTAACTCCTCCTGCTGGCTCTCCCCGAGCGCGCCACGCCGCCGCCTGAGCCGCCAGCAGCTGCTTGCCATCGCCGCCGCTGCTCACCGTTGCTGCCACTCTGCCGGCGCCATTTTCTACTCTAGTAGCTCCCCTGCGTCGCCTCTAGGCCGGCCGCCGCTCTAGCTCCTCCCCTCTGGCTCTTCCCCGCGCGTGCCACGCCGACCTGCCTCTGCTCCAGTTCCGCCCAGCCGCCACGTTGCCGCTGTCGTGCCCAGCGCCCGTGTGTGCTTACCCACCCTTCCTTGCTGGTATAAAACACTCAGTAGCTTTCCCTCCCTCCATTTCGCTCTCCCTTGCACTTGCGCTTCACACCGAGCTTCAAATCCACCGTCGCCGCTCGAATTCTTCTCCGGCGATCTCTCCACTCACCGTGGACAGACCACAACAGCTCCTCCTGATCCATGACAGCCCCTCCTCTAGCTTCGCCATGATCCCGTGAAGCTCACCGCCCTTCACTCAACTACTTTTGAGCTCCAATTTTGCCGTCCCGACGCTCGCCGGTGACCTTCTCTTCCGCCGTCGTCACGGTCACCGTGGGTCACCTCCTGCCCGTGGCTGTTAGCTTCAATTGCGTGCGGCAATGCATCCTTCATGGCTCACTGTTACTCGTGTGTAGGACCATTACCGTCGTCGATCACCGAAACATCACCATCGCCGCGGACCTCTCCGCCGCCGCCTCGGTCTACCATGGAGATCTACCTTCCCGACCACCCCGACCCTCATCAAGGTGCTTAACCGAACCATCTTGCTTCCCTGGAGCTTTTCCCCCACCTCTAATCCACCACCAGTGAGCCATCACGCCGGAACACCACTGCCGTGGTTGAGCTCCATCGCCGCCGCCTCGGTTCACCACCGTTCCACCCCCCTCCGGCCAACCCCGACCTGCACATCACCCCTAGCTAGGACCGCCCTAGTCCCCTGAACATTCCTGGTGGGTTCCCCCTCGCCGCCGGCGACCGCCGTCACCGGAATTTGGCCAGCACATCTCAGCCTCTCTGTCCCGATGAGCTGAGGACCCAATTGCAATGATTTAAATCTTCCCGAGGGCCTAGCTGCAAGATTTCAGTCCCTCCCCTCAATTCAAAATCAGTGATCTTTAGAAATTTGTAGAAATTTGTAGAAAATTCAAAAAAAATGCCAAACCAGTTTTGTTTGAATTCTTGAAGTAAATTCTACAACTTTTGTTACTAGAGTCTGGTTTGAAACCAAATACTTTTTGAGTTATTTTAAAACTTAACAAAAGGGTATCTTGAGCATAACTTGTGCATGCTAGCTCTAGTATTTGTGATTTTTGATGTGTAGTCTGTTTAGGTTATGAGTAAGCTTGTGTGGAAATTTCAAGTACAGTACTCAACTCTAATTTAAATTAAATTAAACTTATGCAAATCAAACTTGTTAACCTAAGTCAATTAATCCAAGTAATTCTAAAAATTGAACTAAGATACAATAGTAGGTTTGAATTATAATTTCTTGTCTTAGGAAAATTGTGTGTATCCAATTGTTGGATTGAAACTTTATCGTGAAATAAAAGCATGAACATTTCTTAATTATAATGTTTGCATATCATATAGACTCGACCACTCTCACTGACGGAGACTACCAATTGATCCCGAAACCAGAATGGGATAATTCTGAAGACCCCGGGAACATTATCGGAGATATAACTGAAGCCCCGAACTGCGGTTCGGGAAGTTTTAATATTGAGATCTCTGACCCTAGCCCCACCAACGAAGGCAAGCCCCGGACATAAACCGCTATTTTATTACACTGCAAATTATATATTCATATATATCTACTTGTGCATGTAAGTTGGACATACCCCCTACCACTCGTAATTTGGTTTTTCGCACACGCACCGACATGTGGGAGTATGTTCCGCAGCGGATGTGAGTACGTCCTACAGTCACGCACACTGTAGGGGTACGTTTCGCACAGGCGGACAGGAGTACGATCATGTAGTCGCGCTACAGACGTACGTCCTGCATATTGGATATGCGTATGGTCCTACAGTCGCTTGTGGTGGCACTGATCCACAAGTTGGAATGAAAGGCAAACGGTTGCTTCAGAACAATCGTTGGATGTTCCAAGCGTGTGAGTTAGTTTTGCCTTGCAAGGTTTTGAAATTCGATTCAGAATCGTCCGTTTCTTGCGGAGATTGAGACTGCTTGATCCCTTTGCCACATAGAGTAACAAGAGCAACCTGATGATGGTCAAAGATGATATTTGTTTAAAGGATTCTACCATGCTTGAATAGTTATAGTTGCTTACCTAGAATGGATAATCAACTAGAACTTGAAAGTTAAAAGTTGAAATTAAGGATCTACTCTTTGTTGCTTTCAGTTGAAAACTATACCCAGAATCATTAAAAGCTTTCATAGTCTAGTTACTGTGGCAGAACCAACCTGAATTATACCGGCTCAAGTACGCAAGTCCTCTCTCAAGGGCTCGAATCGTACTTCAAATGATGTAACCCCTTGGCCTGTCGGGTAACGTCCCGATAAACCACTGAAAGCAGGATCAAACACGGTACCTCGCACGAAGGCGAGTCCAGAGATACAATCGCCATCATATTTTATATCACAGGCATTTATATTACAAGAGTTTACAAAAGTAGCATAAGTTCCAAACTGATAGAAATTATTACAAACCAGTTTAAGTTTCAAGTTCACGGCAGCGGAATTTAAAATACGATCACTATACACGTCGCCAGTACGGACATCATGCTAAGGCTTGGCATGACATCACTCGGTATGATCAGTATTGGCCGGGGACGGGTCCCATTCCACGGACCAACCATCGGGCAGAGCATAAGGCCATGGCACAGGCAGAGTAGAGTCCTCAGGGGGATTACCTGGAACAAAAGTTACAATGCAAGGCTGAGTATCCTAATACTCAGCAAAGCTTACCCGTTTCATGGTATACTTAGCCATGTAACTAGACTATGAAGGCTTTAAATAGCTCTGGGTTTAGCTTTCAGCTGAAAAGCAACAAAGAGTAGATCCTTACTTTTAAATTTTAGCTTTCAGGTTCTAGTTGATTATCCATTCTAGGTAAGCAACTTTGACTATTCAAGCATGGTAGAATCTTTTAAACAAACATCATCTTTGATAACCATAAGGTTGCTCTTGTTACTCTATGTGGAAAAGGGATCAAGCAGTCTCAATCTCCGCGAGAAATGGATGATTCTGAATCAAATTTCATAACCTTGCAAGGGCAAACCTAACTCACACGCTTGGAACATCCAACGATTGTTCTGAAGCAACCGTTTGCCTTTCATTCCGACTCGTGGATCAGATCCACCACAAGCTACTGCAGGACCATACGCACATCCAATGTGCAGGACATACGTCTGTAGCATGACTATAAGACCATACTCCTGGTTGCCCTGCAACACGTATTCCCACATGTCAAAGTGAGTAACCGGAAAAACCAAATATGAGTGGTGGGAGGTATGTCCACTTGCCGGGCCGATTGGTTACTAGGCTTACCACTTACCATATTTCACGGCATCTGGCTAGTACTTTCAAATGCTTAACCACCACTACCACACACTGCGACCTTAGCCAATTTCATCAACACAGATGGGGTATCATCGCAACCATGATACTTCACATAGATCCCGTCCATCATCCTTATAGTGATTATAGGAATATAAACACTACAATTCCTATAAAGCTCACGAGTGGCAGGCAATCACTCGACTTCTACTGATCCTATTAGCATAGCAGCTATTCGGACTCAAGTTCTAGTATTCAGTACATTGGTTCCTAGGAATATGCAACTAGGGTTTTCAGATAACTCCTAAGAACTTAATGCACAAGTATATATATATATAAATCTAGATTGCAATGTTAATAAAGTAGCGGGTTTATGTCCGGGGCTTGCCTTCTTGAGTGAGGCTTGGGGCAGGAGTATCAAAGTTTTCCGAACTTTGGTTCGGAGCTTCAGTTAGATTTCCGACGATGTTCCCGGGGTCTTCAGAAATTTCCACTTCGGGTTCCGGGATCAATTCGTAGTCTCCGTCGGCGAGAGTATAAACTAACCTAGTTAGCTACACTAGACAACATGTTTTTTTACAGAACAAACTACTATAGCACTAGGTTGAAACTTTTATTAATTACAGATAAAGCTAGGTCTAAGCTACTGTAAATTTATCATAATTTTATCTTCATAGAAATTATGCCACAAGAATAAACAATAATAGCACTAACATATTGAGAATAATTTATAACTGTAGATATACATAAGATTTTGTTCTGGATTTTTGTGAACAGGTTACACTACTCAAGAGCAACATCTCACAATATTTTCATAATTTTTCATAAAATAGAGCTATTATTTATGAATTTCCTTTTAATCTAAGCTTAAATCTCATTACTGAAGCTACACTAGGGTGCTGACTCTCAAACTTTTATCTTGGATTATACATGCTGAAACAAAGCTAAGGTAAAATTTTCAGCTATAAACATGAAGAGATGCATCTGAAATTAAATTATGAAACTTTTATCAACATAAAGCAAAGTTATCTAAACATCATAGCTAAAGAGCTGTTCTGAGCCTCCAAAACTTACACATAACTACTTATAGCATACACATCTCATGTTTCAATTTTGAGTCTCAGCACTGCTATGGATCAAAAGATCTACTTAAAGTACCCATTATCTACTAATTAAATCACAGCACAAAATACACATATTCATCTCATGATCATAATACAAAAGTTGTAGTATTGAACACAAGGATTCAAACCCAACCAGTTTGACATTTTTTTGAATTTTCTACAAATTTCTATACATTTTTGAAGTTCACAGCTTTTGAAATGTGGGGGGGCTCTGTAATTTTGCAGGGATACCCTTGGAACTTTTCAAATTATTCCAAATAGGCCCTTGGCCGGAGGAGGAAGAGGAACAGAGGGAAGGCGGCCGTGTTCCGGCGGAGAGGGCCACCGGTGGCGAGGTCCGAGGGGAGGAGAAGTTCCAGGAGCTCACGGCGGTTCGATTGGACCACTTGTCGAGGGTAGGGATGGCCAGGAAGGAGGATCTCAACGGGAGCCCGAAGCGGCGGCGGAGGGGTCAATGGCGACGGCGATGCTCCGGCGACCAACGTCGGTGAAGGACCTGCGCGTGAGCTTTAGTGAGTCATGGGTGATGCACTGATGCATCCAATTGGGAATAAAAGCCACGGGATGGGGGCGACCGGCGGAGGCAGTGTCGAGGGCGGTGGAGGAAAACGCCGGCGAGCGTCGGGAAGCCGGTGTGGTGCACTAGGGGATCGATTGAGGGGTCGTAGAGCTTCACGGGGTCAAAAGGAAGCTAGCTGAGGGGTTGTCGTGGTGCGGGGAGGGCTATGGTGGGCTGCCCACGATGGCCAGTGGGTTGTCGGAGTGGAGGAAGGGGGCGGCGGTGGTGTTCGGGGCTCGGGGTGTGCACGGCAAGGAAAAGGGATGGAAATGGGTTAAGTGTTGTCTGTTGGTGCTGCTGGGTAGAAGAGGGAGCGAAGAAGAGCAGGCACGAGCGCGGGACACGGCGGCGGCGAGGTGGCGACCGGCAGCAGCTCGGGTGGCCGTGGCGCTCGCGGAAGAGGACAGCTGGGGAGGGGAGCAGGGCCGGGGAAGGGGAAGGGCGACGCGTGGAGTCCGCCCGAGCAGGAGGTGGCGCCGGGGAGGAGCTGGAGCGGCGGTGGGCGGCGCTGACAATCGGCGGCAGAGGGGCAAGCAGAGCAGAGCAGAGGCGCCAGAGGAAGAAGAAGAGAGGGGGGGTCCAGGGGACTTGTTTGCAAAGATAGAAAAGTCCAGGGACCCTACTATAAACTAAAATTTCCCACTGATCCAAATCTCTAATGAGAAAATGATCAAAATAGAAGTTGTAGGATTTTTCAAACCCTCCAACATTGCTTTAGGTTTCAAGTTCAAAAACCCAAAGTACATAGCTTTAATTTTAAACTTTGAACTAAATTTAAACTTAATAAGGTTTTGTCCTTATTAAGGTAAATTTAATGCAGTTTTGGACATAATTGCAAGTTTTCATGAAATGTCATGATGACTTGCATTCTTACACTTTGGCCCTAAGTAAACTTTGAAAGTTACTTTTGTACTTCAAATATTTTGCATAAAAGGACTCATACTTTTGCAAAAATTACACCTAAGTCCTTATTTTCACATAAACACTCAAATTTCATATAATTCAACATATCTATTACAATTCCTTCCCAAGTGTGATACAAATTTGACACCTAGGGTGTCACAGTTACATGGCTAAGTATACCATGAAACGGGTAAGCCTTGCTGAGTATTAGCATACTCAGCCTTGCATTGTGACTTTTGTTCCAGGTAATCCCCCTGAGGACTCTACTCTGCCCGTGCCATGGCCCTATGCTCTTCCTGATGGTTGGTTCGTGGAGTGGGATCCATCCCCGGCCAACACAGGTCCCTCCGAGTGATGTTGAGTATGGGCTTAGCTCAGACATCCATTGTGTGACGTCTGTAGTGTCGCGTTTTGTTTTCTGCTGCAGATAGTTCAACCTAAATAGTATTGTACAAATTCGTACTAGCTAGGTCTTGCTACAATGTTTGAATACTAATGTAATATTATGCCCATGATGTAAAAATAGTTGGCAGTTGTATCTCTGGACTTGCCTTCATGCGAGGTACCTTGTTTTGATCCTGAGATAGGTGGTTTTATTGGGACTTTACCCTACAGACCATGGGGTTACACCGTTTGAAGTGCGGTTGAGCCTTTAATGCTTTTCGAGAAAGGATCAGCGCACTTGAGCCGGTGTAATTCAGGTTGGTTCTGCCACAGCTGGTATCAGAGCTAACAAGTGTACCTCGGAGATATGGATTGCCTTAAAAATACTTTTAGTATAAAATTTGACCAACAAAGTATTTGGCAAAACTACGTTGGTTTCGTTAAGGATTGAGCCTAGTACGTAAAGCCCTAGGGTAATGTTTATTAAGTGAATTTTAGGTGGCTATAGTATATATATATAACTCTAACTTCCAACATTACTTTTCCGTCGAAACTTAAATTTATGTACAACCCAACTTTACATTCTGCAACGACACCTTTGATGGTAAGGTAAGAAGGTAAGGATCCTCAGCTAACTGGGGAGTTAGCCTTTCCGTCGGTGATGCGAACCGAACGTTGTTTCTCAAGCAGTGGCCTACTTGAGATGCTGCCAATATATCAACTTAGGTTGATTATATTGGGAGTATATGGTTAGGCGCAGGGTATGGCGATCGCTGTTCATACCCCCGCATTTTGCGGTATCCCCGTGAATACGTTATTTTGGTAACGTATGTTAACGTTGTCTGTACGGCGGTAATTGTACATATGCTATTTCTATAGTGAACAGTAATGATTGGGGACGCTTTCATGACATGCTGGCATGAAAGGTTCATGATATATATTATGGTTTTCTGCAGGTACGCTAACCACGATTTGATAGGTTCTGAACGGTTAGGAATTGTCAACTAGATATTATAGGGAGAGACGTATCTATATTATGCCACCGTAACTAACCGTGTAAGTCCAAAGATATTTGGGAGTTATTTTGGTTTGTGAGGTTGTTAGTGCGTGCATGCATCTTTGAATTGATTGTAAATTAAAACTCATGTTTATGTTGATAAGGATATTTAGAGTGTGGTTATCCATAAGTGCAGTCTAGAAATGGTCACCCAAACAGCCATAGGGTTTAGTATCTCGGTAACTTTGCTTCATCCGCCAAATCTATCGTAACTATCTGATCTCCCGTCCTTGCTGTGACCAGAATCAAATATCTTGTTCCATTTACCTTGTGAGTTCTCAGTTGGATGTCTATCTCGATGCATTCCAGCATTTCCATAAGTCTGACTCACATCTTTCCACAATCTTTATCAAACTTTAGGAAATTTACATCCTATCTAACATTTGAATCCTTTTGATTCAGATGGCAGATGTTCAGAGGATTTATTGGGATGCTGAGGGATATGCTCACACCGCTTGTTTACATTGGGAAGGTTTTCCGAAAACTTCGTATATTTCACTATCGGTACCCACCCCAGTATAAGGGTCATGAGTATGTTGAGGTCAGAGTCCCTCGATGCCGTGCCATTGTTACTGTTCCCCAACATCCTATCCTTGGGTGGCAATCTCTTGAGATAGAGGTTGTCGGATATCGTCTTGTGGACACCTTTGAAGCAGCAGCCCTTAAGGCTATTACTACCTTTTGTGAACAGCATCCGGAGGAAGTTGCAACCTATCCTATTGGACTATTTCCGGCAGTTTTCGCACATGATGTTGAGTGGAACTATAGAACAAACTATTTTGGACATTTGGTTGGATATTTCGCCGAAGAGACTCTCAAGGCAGTAATCAGGTATATGAATGCTCAGTATCGCTTCCAGTCACTTACGCAAAAGAGTACGGACGAAATGGTGAATCTGGCCTAGGATTTTCATAGAGATATTACCCTGAAAGATAACCAGATTCATTCGCTTGGTCAAGGGATTGCTGGAAGGGATACTACTATTAGACATTTGGAGGTGCAAATCTTGGAGGGTGATGCTCAAATTCTCTAGCGCAACACCGTAATAGACTTTTTGCAGGAACAAGTCCATGACTTGAACCAAGAACTAGGTGATGCCCTTGGACATATTGAGATGCTCCAAGAGCAGCAAATGCTTCCTCTTATACCAAATAAGCCAGAACCCAATCCTCAGCTCAATCATTCTTCATCTGGCAGCCAGTCTTCTGTGGGCAACCTCGACGACTTCTGGTTCATCTTTGTCGTCGATATCTTAGATGTGTTTAGTGTACCATAGTGTAACATAGGAAGTGTATAAACTAGCTTGACCTAAGGGCCACTTGTTGTACTATATGTGGCAATAGTAGGTATGGTTGAATGGTAATGGGTAGATTACCAAGTTGTAATATACAGACCACCAGTTATGATCTATAAATTTGAGTTTCTGTTCAGCTATCTATCGATCTGTCAGTCTGTTGTGCTATCTTCATATGTTTTCTCTCTGTGCGGTATATTCTGAAAATGGAAGCAAGGATAACCTGATGTGATGGACATCTTCCATTTTTTTTAGATGGTTGGAGCTACGCATGGAACTCCTGAAGGTTTCAGGCCAGACCAGGCTAGCGGTTCCCAACAACCGCCACCACCACCTCCAAATCTAGTAGAGGTTATGGCACGATAGACCGAACTTCTCAATCTGCTAGTGTAGGCACAACAGAACCAACATCGTCAGCAATCACGAGGAGGTCATGATGACCTCAACCCCCAAGTGGCAAGCTATCAGGATTTCCTTAGTACTCAGCCCCCATTTTTCAGTAAAGCTGAAGAACCTTTGGATGCCGACGCCTGGCTTCATAGCATGGAATTGAAGTTCGCCCTTCTCATCATACCATGTGCGGACTCAAGCAAAGCTCACTTCGCCGCCCAACAGCTTCGTGGTGCCGCCCGTATTTGGTGGGATAACTATTGTGCCATGCAACCTGATGGCCATGTTATCTCCTGGGAGGAATTTCGGAATGCCTTCAGGGCACACCATATACCCGATGGACTGATGGAGCGGAAGTTGAATGAATTCTTGGCACTCACCCAAGGCACCCGTACGGTACTGCAGTATGCATAGACTTTTAATCATCTATGCCAATATGCAGGCTATCACGCCGACAGTGATGCCAAGAAACAGGATCGATTCTGTCATGGCCTCAATACCAAACTCAAGGAACGCCTGAACCTTGTGAAGGCTAATACCTTCAGTGAGCTGGTTAATATGGCTCTAACTCAGGAGGATTGCATCACGGCACATCGTGCCGAGCAGAAACAGAAGACCCCCACTGGACCCTCGAGTGCTCAGTCACCGAGGTATTGTGTGGTTCCCAACGCACATATCAGAGCACCGCAACAGAATGCCCCACCTGGCAGACTGGTTTTCCGCCCGCCCCAACAGCAAGGAGGGTATAGACCTCCAATGCCTCCGCAACAGCCGCAACAGTTTGGCACAAGGCCAAACATTCAACAATTTCAGCAAAGAAGCAACACTTATTGTTGTTTCAATTGCGGGAGTGCGGATCACTTTATTAAGGATTGTCCTCGGCCCAAGAAGCCTCTTCAAGGGTAGAATTCTAATCTGAACAACCAGGGCAAGGGAAAGAAGCGAGTAATGCAAGTCCGGCAAGGGCGAGTTAACTTCACCACCCTTGCAGAACTTCCAGAAGGAGCCCCCATAATGACGGGTACATTTTCTATCAACTATGAAACCGTTATTATCTTGTTTGATTCCGGTGCAACTCATAGCTTCATTAGTGACAAATGTGTTGCTCGAGTGGGACTTAATTCTTGTCAAGCCAAGGGATCATACATGATCTCAACCCCTGGAGGGAAGATTGGTTCCAGTCAACTGATTAGATGTGTACCAATATAGTTGGGTAATAAGGA
Source organism: Panicum hallii (assembly GCF_002211085.1). Classification (NCBI taxonomy): domain Eukaryota; kingdom Viridiplantae; phylum Streptophyta; class Magnoliopsida; order Poales; family Poaceae; genus Panicum; species Panicum hallii. The sequence goes on from NC_038043.1 coordinate 30,310,164, forward strand.
AACAAAAACTGATTTGGTTTTACTCCCTTTAGAAGATATGGATATTATACTTGGGATGGATTGGATGACAAAACATAAGAAGTTGTTAGAAATCGCCTCCCGAGTTCTTGAGATTGATTCACCATATGATGGAGCCACTACCCTCTTGTCGGTGTTTTACCGGCTGCCCACCGTAGGGTATACCCAAGGTGGTAAGTTTTGGTGAGCAGACGCCAAGATCAGGAACTCGAAGATGCTAGGAACAAAAAACTTAGACAAGTTCGGGCCGCAAGATGCGTAATACCCTACGTCCTGTATGGTGATTTGTATTGCCTTTGGTGTAGAATGATTTGGAGATCTTGTTTCGAGAGGGGTCCCTGCCCTCCCTTATATATCCGGGAGGTCAGGGTTACAAAGATACTAACAAATACATGCTAAGGAATCGTACCAGAACATGCCTCGGGTAGATTCCTTCTGTATCGGTTAGCTCTATCTCCTACTAAAATGGGATAAATAAGAGATAAATGAGATAAATAAGAGATAAGACGGACTTAATCTCTTAAACCTCTTTAAACTACGCTATGTACACAGTCCCGTGGTTTCGGGTCTGACAAGCCCCCGAGCTCTTCGTAGCTGAGTACTGCAGGCTTATCGAGTACCTTCGAAGTAGTCTTCGACTTCCTTTGAAGCTCCGTCTTGAAGTCCTTCTTCGAGTACTTCCCTGGCTGCATCGAAGCTATGAGGTGCTCATGCCCTGAATTAAATTTTTAATATGGTGTGCGATTGAAAAATCGCACTCCATATGGAGTAGCCCCCGAGCCTTAGGTTGAATCGGAGAATCAGGCTGAGGGTCACATTAGTCTTGAATCTTCCTTACTCACTTTTTCAAACAAATTTGAAAAAATAAGTAGTCGATGCCACGTACCCCGCAGCCCCCGAGCCTTGAATCCAAATCCCTCAAAATTGGAGATAAGGATCCAAAAACCGTGGCACGCAGGTTAAAAATATCCACATGGTAAATTACCAATGTGATGGTACAAATGATCGAAGTTAGATCACGAATTCGAAAAACCCCTTTTTTCGGGCCAATTAACCCTGAAAAAATGATTAATCGAATATTTAATCCAAACAGTCTACCAAATGAGCCCTCATCTTCGGAATATTCCCAAAAACTACTCTTCAACTTCGAAACAGTAAACTTTTCCCCAACCGCTGGTTATTTAACCCCGCGGCGACAATGAGAAAAGACTTGAGCTTCCAATCTTTAATTTGCCAAAAGCCACCAAAATCCCCAAACAAAGCCGCGCTCCGCCGTCACCCGCCCGAAGAAATCCCAATCCCCCCATATCTCTCAGCCCCTCTCCCCACAGCCCCCGAGCAACTCATGGCGAGCGGATCCAGAGATGGCACCAAGAAATCAGAGAAGGAAGGGAAGAAGAAGGAGGCACAGCCGTCGACCGAGGAGTGGACCCATAGTAAGTGCTCCCTGAACGATCTCAATAGGCTAGTTTCCGAGGATTGCTCCAAGACAAGAATCTTGTCAATTGGCGCCCCTCATTCCGTGAACCTTTCCCCATGGAAAATGTTGACGAAATCGTCACATTTTACCATTTTGCCGAACGGGGGTTGGCCCTCCCCTCTTGTTCTTTCTTCCGTGGCCTTCTTTATTATTATGGGCTTGAGCTCCATCACCTCAACCGAAACTCTATTTGCCACATTTCGATTTTTATCCATTCTGTGAAGCCTTCTTCGGAATCGAACCCCACTGGGATATTTTCCGCTTCCTCTTCCGCGTCAAACCACAACCCACCTTGAAAAAACTTTCTGTTGTAGGGGGCGCCGGCATCCAACTGCGTCAGCAGGCCAGCGACAAGTACTTATCATACAAATTCCCCTCCAACCTTCCTGGGTGGAAGAATCACTGGTTCCATACCGAAAGCCATGCACCCCAACTCCAAGCAAAATCAAACACTACTAGATTTTAGGGCTAATGCCACCGCGCACATTGCAACAACACAAAATATGTTGCATTAGATAGGTGTTATTGCAACCAATTTGTAATTCCGTTGCAAATGATTGATGCAATTGCAACCATTTGAAATATGGTTGTGAGTAGCTGATAATTTTGCAACATTTATTATCCGTTGTTATAATTTTTATTTTTGTTGCAATAGGTAAGGGCTATTGCCACCAAATTCAAAGTGGTTGCGAGTAGTAAATGATATTGCTACGAATTTGTTGCATTGCATTAAATCCTCACGTGCATTGCAATACATTTATCTATATTGCAACAAAAAATTTAGTGGTTGCATGAAGATGATGCTATTGCCATCGATTATACTTTTTGGTATATGCTAATTTAATTTGTGGCAATAAATCATTGTATTGCAACAAGATATATTTCGCTGGCTCAATATGTAGGTGGACCCAAATAACCAGCACCTGAGCCCGCAAAGAAAAGGATAGATTGATCGGGACTTGTTCGATTTCACTATATCGATCTAGTATACTGCAGTGGCGCCGTGGTCTAGACGGGCGACACACGGAGGAGGGGCGACCAGGCAGCGCGCCGTCGTGAGTAGAGCAGCTAGTGCGGCTGGCTGGCCGGCGGCAAGAGTGCGCCTGGCCGGTGTGCCTTTGCGGCTGCAGCTGATCAATTTGCCCCGCAGTAGATCGACGACGGACGTACTACCTGCAGGTGAGTTTAGATTAGGTATTGTAAATTAATATGCTGCTTATATTATTACTGTTTACCGCATAAATGGACAGGATTGGAGATAGTGCCAAGACTATTTTTATCTGTTGTTTGCAGTTTTCGTTAAACATTATAGCTTGAGCGGCAGCAGGAGAAAGGCAAAGGATAAACGTTGTTCATCGTGTGCAGGTGAGTTTAGATTAGGAAGTAAATTAAATCTGCCTCAAACCTACTAGGACTATTTGTGTGCTTTGTGTTAAATAAGTTACTTTTTTTATAAAAGAATTGAGATGTAGTACTATAGGGTAAAGATAACCAAACAAAAGTTCCGGCAGAGGACCCTGGTTAAAGAGAACATCTAATTGGAAATTTGTATACACAATTTTTTTAACTGCTTGTCCGATGGCCAAAAAGTCAGAGGACTCGATGTTGTCTCTTAGGGCCCCGCAGTGAAGATTTCATAGTAATTTTGCATAAAATTCTTTTTTTTGTTTTTCTGGATGAAGCCCATTCTAGTTACCTGTTTCTATTACAGATTAATTTAATTGTGTGCCTTTTTCTTTGTCATACATGTAGGCCATAGATCACTTTAATTTGGTGTCACTTTCATTGAAAATAGATTTGGAAGCATGTCGTTGCATGATTATAGGTCTTGGATGCGCCTGCCAGAATAAACAGAAGAGTGGCAAAAAGGATTCAAAAAATTTATGTCATTTGTAGTTTCAATTTAATTAAAAACTTGCGCGACAGCAAGAGGAGAAAGGCAAAGGACAGCCGTTCGTCATGTGTGTTGGTGAGTTTAGATTAGGAAGTAAAATAAATCTGCTGCTAATTTAGCTAAATTTTTGTGCGTTGTGTTAAATAAAGTTGTTGTTTTCCAACAGAAGTGAGATGTAGCACAGATACAGTAAACATCAGTAGAGAATATCTAATAATTGGGAATCTATAAACACACAATTTCTCAAACAGATTGTATGTTGGCAAAGAATTCAAAGGACTCTATGTATAAACACACATTTGTATTATAGATTTATATAATTGAGTGCCTTTTTCATTGTTGTATATGCAGGCCATTGATCAGTTTAATTAGTGTATCATTTTAATTGAAAAGATTGAGGGGCATGTCTTCGCGTGATGATAGATCTTGGATGCGCCTACCACAACAAACAGAAGAGTGGCAAAAAGGATTCAAGAAATTTATAGAGGCTACATTTGCTGGTACATCTAAAGGAGAAACGGCACCCTGTCCATGTACGAGATGTCGTACAATGTCCTACCGAACAATTAAAGAAGTTAGAACTCATTTGATTTTTAGAGGGTTTTCTGAAAGTTTTATCCAAGGGGAAGGAGAAGAAAGAATTCATTTGAGGGCATTAGTGAAGGGGTTGGCAATGACGGTGCAACAGGTGACTGTGATTCTATGAGGGATCTGGTTTCTTCACTAATCAATGGTGCAATACATGGAGATATCATGGGTAGTGAAACTGAAGAGCCGAATGAAAGTGCCAAGACATTCTTTAAATTATTAACAGAGGCGCAGAGGGAACTTTACCCAGGTTGCAAGGAGGCTACTAAGGTATCTTTCATTGTCAGGCTATTTCAGATAAAGTGCATGTTTGGTCTTAGTAACGGTGCATTAGAGGCTACTCTTCAGTTGTTCTCGCTTGTGCTTCCTGAAGGCCACTGTGTTCCAGACACTTTAGAGAAAGTGAAAAAGGTAGTCCGTGATCTTGGCCTGGACTATCAAAAGATACATGCATGCATCAATGATTGTGTTTTATTTCGGAAGGAATACGTTGACATGGATACATGTCCAACGTGTGGTGAGTCTAGATGGCAAACGACTAATTCAAGTGAAAAGGAGGCGTCGAGTAGTGATGCTGCACCAAAGAAGCGTGTTCCACAGAAAATCTTGAGGTATTTTTCGGTTACTCCTCGTCTACAAAGGTTATACATGAGAGCGAGCACATCTGAATATATGCGTTGGCATAAGGAGGGACTGGTCCAAGATGGAAAAATGCGACACCCTGCTAACTCCATGGCATGGAAGCACGTGGATGAAAAGTATGAGGATTTTGCATTGGATCCTCGTAATGTAAGGTTGGGTCTTGCATCTGATGGCTTTAATCCATTTGGGATGATGAATGTGACATACACTATATGGCCTGTGATCCTAATACCTTACAATTTGCCTCCTTGGTTGTGTTTAAAACAACCGTTCTGGATGATGTCAATGTTGATACCAGGGCCAAAATCTCCAGGCAACAACATAGATGTATATTTGCAGCCCCTAATCGATGAGCTAAAAGATCTTTGGGTAAAAGGTGTTGAGACATGGGATGAAAAGGTGAAAAAGAATTTCACTCTGCGTGCAGTTCTACTTTGGACAATTAATGATTTTCCTGCATATGGCATGCTATCTGGCTGGAGCACAAAAGGCAAGTTTGCATGTCCATACTGCAATAAGGATACTGACTATTTATGGTTGAAATTTGGGTCCAAGCACTGCTACATGGGTCATCGCCGTTTTTTGCCAATGGGCCACAAGTGGCGCCGCAACAAGATTAGCTTCAACAACAAGGTGGAAACCAGGGACGCTCCAGTACCGCTGACTGGTGAACAGGTGATGCAGCAGTATGAAAGCTTTGAGCAAGTGACATTTGGGAACGCCTCAAAAAAGAGGAAGCAACGTGAGGAAGAAACCAGATGGCACAACTGGAGGAAGAAAAGTATTTTTTTTGAATTGCCGTACTGGGAAACATTGCTTGTAAGGCATAATTTGGATGTGATGCATATTGAAAAAAACATTTGTGAGAGCATACTAGGGACTTTGCTTGGCATGGCTGGTAAATCAAAGGATAGCGAAAAGGCTCGCCTTGACATGGAAGAATTGGGCATGAGAAAGGATCAACATCCTTTGGTGAAGAATGACAAGTACACTTTGCCTCCTGCATTGTACTCTCTAGGCCCGGATGAGAAGACATATTTATGCAAATTTCTTCAAGGTGTGAAGATGCCTGATGGTTATGCCTCTAATATCAAGAGATGCGTGGACATGACAAGGTGTAAGATTTCTGGACTTAAAACTCATGACTGTCACGTTATATTCCAAAAACTATTACCCATTGCAGTACGTAACATATTGCCAGAAGAGGTTGTTATCCCATTGATTGAGCTTAGTAGGTTCTTCAATGAAATATGTTCAAAGGAGTTGAGCACTGAAGAGTTAGATAAACTGAGCATTTCAATTAGAGAAACTCTTTGTTGTCTTGAAATGATCTTCCCACCAGCTTTCTTTGATATCATGATGCATTTGCCGGTTCATCTTGCTGAAGAGGCTAAACTAGGAGGACCTGTATGCTATAGATGGATGTACCCAATTGAGAGGTATCTGCGTACTCTTAAAGGCTATGTGCGGAACAAAGCGTACCCTGAAGGTTCAATAGCTGAGGGATATATCTTAGAGGAGTGCATGACATTTTGCTCTCGCTTCTTGGAAGATGTTGACACCAAGATGAACCGTCCAGAGAGACACGAAAGTGCCACCATAAATGAACCACCATCTGGTCTAAGCATATTCGGCAACATTGATTATACTAAGAAAGGATTTACATTGGAGACCATTCCTAAGACATATGTGCAACGCATGAGGCACTGGATATTAACAAATTGTGATGAGGCCATTCCCTGGGTCAAGTAAGTTGTAATTTAAGTTATTTATCTTTGCAGTATGCTATATATATGTTTTTCTATTAACTGATTGGTGTCATCTTATGTTTTAACTGTAGTGAGCATTTGAATATACTCAGGAAACAGTCAGTCAGAAATGTTGAGCAGCGTCATAGGGAGCAATTTGTAGGCTGGTTCGAGCGTACAGTGAGCTACAATTAATTATTTTCATCTCTTTTTGTAGTGCACATGTATACTAGCTAGTTGATGCACAAGAAAAAATTTAGTGCTTGCAGATCAACAAACTCTATGCAGAAGGAAAAACAAGTGATGGGATACATGCACTTTCTCAAGGACCAGATGACCGTGCACGTGTTTTCAATAGATGCTTCATCAATGGTTTTCTGTTCCGAACAGCTCAAATAGAGAAGAATCTGAGTACACAGAATAGTGGTGTTGTTGTGAGAGGCGATGGTAGTGCTGGCGACATCAACTGGTATGGTGTTGTTAAAAAGATTTATGCACTTGATTTTCCAACCCAAAAGGAAGTCATCCTGTTTGAATGTAACTGGTACGACGTAGCTGCTACTAGTAAGAGCAAAGGTAGAGGATTTAAAAGGGACCAGTATGGGATTATCGACATTGATGCATCTCGATTGCGATATCTAAATGATCCTTACATTTTGGGCGCACAAGCTGAGCAGGTGTTTTATGTGAAAGGTACCAAGAGACCAGATTTGTGCACTGTTATCACAATGAAGCCTAGAAATTTATTCGCCATGCCAGACTCAGTACATATAGATAACGAGGGAGAAATTGATGTTGACTCACTAGATGTCAGAGTGGAAGACATGATAGATTCATGCAGACATGCAGAGTTGACAAATTGGACTAGGTCGGGTATTGAAGGTGTTACTGGTGATGCTTCTATTATTAAAAAGGCGCATGCTGATTCTATACCTGAACCACCAGCTATTGACATAGCAGACGATGAAGAAGATGACACCTCCGACGACTATATTGATGATGGATATGTAGCACCAGTGAATTCTAACGTTGAAGGACCTGATTGTGCATTTTTCATATAGTGCATTTCTAAATGTAGCAGCTGAGAAGGAACTAGATGTGTTTCAGTATTTTAGACCTTAGAGTATTTTATTTTTGCAATTTATCCATGCCCTTGGACCTTCTGATTTCTAAATGTAGTAGCACAACTGGCCATGAGAATGAACTAGATATGTTATTTCAGACCTGATCAGAGTATTTTATTTTTGCAATTTATCAATGCCCCTGGGTGTATGTGCATCAAAGCATTATCACCAGCGCTACTGGGTGCACAACCACCACTTTAGTCCCACCTTGCTTGCTGAAGCTCCAGTTGCTCAGCTTAAAGGCTTGGGTCAATATATTCCATGCTTACTTCATGGTCGAGCTAAATAGGGATGCCAAGCCATACCATTTTTTACTAATTTTTATTGAACACATAGTTCAAAAAACTTGATCACTCTAATTTTTTTCAACCTTATTCACATAATAGCTAGGTACCTTTGATGGTACTTATGTTTTTGCACATATTTCAACAAACTTGATCACTCGACTCCAATTATTCTAATGTATATAATATTAAGAATCGAGATTTTGACACGGTCAACCTTATTCACATAGCTAGGTACCTTTCATGCTACTTATGATTTTCCACATATTTGAACAAACTTGATCACTCGACAATGATTAAATCCAAATGCATATATTTATTGACAATCCAAATTTTTACTTGGCAGAACTTTATCCACATAACTTGGGTTGTGTTGATCGTACTTTTATTTTACACACATCCTAAAATTCATATTATGATAACTTGATCTCACCATGACACCATATGCATGACCCGGCTGACAGGCCTAATCCCGCCAGGACTCTCACTGCTCCCCTCCAATTTCTTTTCCTACGTACTAATCCCGCCAGATATTTCCTAAATATTCCTCTAACAAAACCTTCTAAAAGGCCGGCCCCTAACTCCCGCACGACTGCACGTACTCCCATCTAAATCTGGCCGGGCACAGAGTGGAGTGCGACAAGAATGGCAACTCCATCTACTGGCGCCGCCACCGACGGAAGTCCTGTTCCTGATGCCGCCGGGGATGAATCGGCACATGATGCTGGTGCCGCCGGCAACAAAGGGACCAAGGGCAAACGTCGTCGTCCACCTTCTCAGGTCCATGGGATCAATGGTGACAACATAGCATCTTTTGATCCTCCCCATACCAGCAGGTATGCTATGATCTACATCTGAAATCCTATAATTAGTTCTGCATCTGGAGGGCGGCCGTGAGGGCGTCGCGAGGGGGGAAGGAGCAGGGCCGTGCGCGCGGGGGGGATGAGGAGCAGGGGGCGGGCGGCGGTGGAGGAGCAGGGGGGCGGGCGCGCGCGGGGGAGGAGCAGGGGGCAGGGCGCGCGCGGGGGAGGAGGAGCAAGGGGCGGGGCAGCGGTGGAGGAGCAGGGGGGCGGAGTGCGGCGGCGTCGCGAGGGGGATGAGGGCAGGGTGGAAGGAGCAGGGCCATGCGCGCGCGGGGGGGATGAGGAGCAGGGGGCGGGCGGCGGTGGAGGAGCAGGGGGGCGGGCGCGCGCGGGGGAGGAGCAAGGGGCGGGCCGGCGGTGGGGGAGGAGGAGCAGGGGCGCGCGCGGGGAGGAGGAGCGGGGGGGGGGGGCGCGGGGGAGGAGGAGCAAGGGGCGGGGCGGCGGTGGAGGAGCAGGGGGGCGGAGGGCGGCGGCGTCGCGAGGGGGATGAGGGCAGGGGGGAAGGAGCAGGGCTGTGCGCGCGCGGGGGGGATGAGGAGCAGGGGGCGGGCGGCGGTGGAGGAGCAGGGGGGCGGGCGCGCGCGGGGAAGGAGCGCGGGGGAGGAGGAGCAAGGGGCGGGCCGGCGGTGGGGGAGGAGGAGCAGGGGGCGGGGCGGCGGGGGAGGAGCAGGGGCCCGCGCGGGGGAGGAGGAGGGGGGGAGGAGGAGCAAGGGGCGGGCGCGGGGAGGAGGAGCAAGGGGCGGGCCGGCGGTGGGGGAGGAGGAGCAGGGGCCGGGGGAGGAGGAGCAGGGGGCGGGCCGGCGGTGGGGGAGGAGGAGCAGGGGGCGGGGCGGCGGGGGAGGAGCAGGGGCGCGCGCGGGGGAGGAGGAGGGGGGGGAGGAGGAGCAAGGGGCGGGCGCGGGGGAGGAGGAGCAAGGGGGAGGAGGAGCAGGCGCGGGGGGCTGTACTAAATTTGACCGAATTTTTGTTGATGCAGTCTCACTGGTGAGATGTGGACTGTAATTATCCATCGCGATGGGGCGCCTCCGGATACAGAAATCGTCGAGCTCGAATGTGATAGGGCTTATATCACATTTTACAACTTGGTTTTACTAAAATCAAGACTGGGCTACAGTGGGCGGGACTTCTTGTACTATAAGGAGCGATGTGGCAATCACACAGCAAGCCTCATCTTGGTTGATTATGAGAACCAAACAACAGCCATGCTTGCTGCCAATGAGAGAGAGAGAAAACTCAGAATAGTAATGACAACGGTTCAACAGACCCAATTGGAGGTGAGCATAACACCCATGAAGCGACCAAGGGATAGAACTACAGAAAAAACTGTAGATGTACCTACTGCAGAAGAACCAATTGATGGTTACAAGGAGTGGTTTGTGAACCTGCAACAAGATCAACCAGATACAGGTAAGTTAAGTTCCTCCACTCATCACAACTAATTTAAGTTTCCTGTTGCTTTATCCAATAAACTTACATTTCCATGACATGCAGAATTCAGAGATGATTATAGGGATGAAACCATAAAGACATATAAAGAATGGTTAAGGCGTCAAGAATTTCTTCCAGACATTTGTAATCTCTATTCTTTGTTTCTCCACTCAATTATATTACTACTTGCGCAAACCATATAATTGTATATACTGATGCTTCCATTAATTGCAGTATCATATTTAGATGATGATGATAGTGATGATGACAATCTTCCTGATGATGGTCGTCTTGCTAGCAACCCATCTCCACAAAAAGAATTGCCATCTCATGCTCGGCGGAAAAAAAGAAAAGGACATGGTGTGCTATGCGTCCTACATTTTTTTACAACTTCATCTCCCCTGCTCAAATTTGTCATCATATCCAACATATTGTTTTCGTAGCAGGTCCAATGAAGGGCGCAATAAAGGTGGACGTGGTGCAGCCAAGGGTTTAGCAGCAGCCATAAAGAGAATAAAGACCGGCTCCCAGAAACTAAAAATTGATTTTTCATCAAGACTTGGAGGTCCCATAGGCCCTAACGCTCGCTCGTTTGTCGATGAAGTGGTAATGTTCACTAGGAAAAGAGCTCCTCTTATTGGAGTCCGAAAATGGAAAGATATAGAGCTAAATGTGAAGAATTCTATAGCACTTGATATAATGGTATGCAGATTATTTAATATTGTTGCCTACATTTTTCTTCAGTTAGCTAAATACTTCACCTTCTGAACGTGCTTTCAAATAAATAGAATCGGTGGGACCTACAAAACACGGATGATCAAAAGGAAAAGATATGGGCCATAGCTAAGGAGCGGTACAAAGGATGGCGATCAACATTGAGTGCTACATACAAGGCATATGATAGTTATGATGCAAGGATGAAACACAAGCCTGAAGTCTTAGATATTGTTGAGTGGCACTACTTGATTCTGTACTTCAGAAGTGATGATTTCAAGGTCTGGTAGCGTTTCCTTTCATTTCCATTTCTTATATGCATGTGCAATATGTTCAGTGGAGTACTTATATATGTTGTTACTTCAACAATTTGCAGAAGGTTAGCAACAGGAACTCTATCAACCGTGAGAAAAAAAGGACCAATCATTGCATGGGATCGAAACCATTTTCCCAACTTAGCGATGAGCAGGTAATGCTACGACATACTTTATGGTTCTTTTTCCTATGATATTCTGTATGGTTCTTTCTTAACAATTGTACAATCAACTCATGTGATACATTGTTGGCATCTTAGAGAGACCCTGAAACAGGTGAAGAACCAGGTGATCTAAGTCTTTGGATGTGCACGCACATGAAGAATGGGCAATGGTCAGACGAAGCATCTAGGGCTATATATGTGAGTAATAATGCACCACTCACAACAAGAGTCATAAATTGTTTTATTTTTGAAGTGAAATACTAACTCCATTGCTGTTGTTTCTTTAGGATGATGCATTGTTTAAAGTTGTAGAGAGACAATGCAGCATTGATCCTGCTTTCGTCTCCACTGATGAGGAAAATAATATTTTCCAGTCAAGCTACAAGCAAAGCACAGGATGCAAAACATCCACTGTTCATGGTCATGGTTACTTGTCTAAACGTCCAACAATGAGGGAATCCATGCAGCATCAACTCCAAGAACAAGCCCGTGCTACAGATGCAGCCAACCAAAAAAATATTGAGCTACAAGAAGAGGTTGTCAGGTTAAATGAAAAACTTGCAAATCAAGAAGCTGAAAGTGAAAGGAGATTGGAAGAAAAATTGCAACAGTTTAAAGAGGAAGAGAGTAACAAACTACAAGCACTTAGGGAAGAATTTATGGCTGCGCTTGCAGGATCTAGAGGAACCCCATTAGTTCAGGTAAAAAATTATTTGGATATCGACATACCCATGATGGTATTGGAATGTGATCTAATAAATTCCTTCCACTATCTTTTTATATGCAGACTGCCACAAAAAGCATCGACCCAAGTGAAGCTACGCCAACAGTTGAGGAAAGTGTTGCTGATATTCCAACTTCAAATGCGTGCGAAACCCGAATAGTTCAGGTAAATAATATTTTGATATTGATTCCACCCATGATGGTATTGGAATATGAGCTAAGTTTCTTCCACAATTTCTTTCTATGCAGACTACCCCAAAAAGCATCGACCCGAGTGAAGCTACACCAACAGTTCAGAAAACTACTAGAAAAACTCTAGCTTCTAAGGCGACGCAAAGTGTTTCTCAAAACAACAAGAATTATATTTCTGCACATCAACTGATGAATGTTGCTATAAAACGTGTACGGACAAGAAGCCAACAGGTATAAAATGCAAATCTGATTTCTAGACAATATTTGGAAATTTTTTTACAACCTAAACTCTATGTCCATTAATAATGACTTGTAGCTTAGTTCAGAAAAAAATCCTGAATTTTTCATCTTGTCAATATTCTGATTGAAGTCAATAGCTAGTAGCTTTGCTAATTGCTTCACCTGCTTCTATTTTCCAACAAAAAAATGAAAGAAATGGTCCATGGAACATCTCCTGGGAGCAGATTAAGCATAGCACTTATTATGTGTGATTAGGTGATAAGTTATGTTAGGTAAGAACTGAGCATTCCTTTTCTCATTGTTTTTGTGATCAGAATATGCATACATGAATTGCAATAGCTGAGGTGACTGCTGTTCACTTTGTATGTTCCTTTTAATACTGTTCTTTTTCTATGGTAGCTTTCATAATCATAATTCAGATCACACTACTTTAGCACATATTGGAGGATTCAGTATCAAAGTAGTTAGGCCTGGTCAATATACATGAATATATCATTGCTGAACTAGTGTAGGCACAAACTGGCTGCTTTAGCACATAAATGTAGGCTGCTAACCATTTTTTTAATTCTCTGTGGGGGGTTCAGTTTGATTTCAGTCGAATAGGGTGTTGAGCGGACTTGGTTTAGTTCAGAAAAAAAATCCTGAATTTTTCTATCTAAGTTTGCTACTGTCATTGTCTTTTTTAAAAAAAATAGAAATCCCTGTATTGCTGTTCCCTTGGATTATTTAATTTTCCCAAGGTTGCTGACTTGAGGCCACAATAGAATTCTATCTATTTGTCTACTTTGTCATATATTATTCTATGTCATTAACTATGGAGAATTGATACTATAACTCTATTATAAGATTTCTATCTACCATCAGTAAATTGGTCATGGCTGAGAATTATTTACGTCTCTATCATATTTGTTCCAAAAAGAATGACTTGCTACTGAGTATTGCTGATGCATACAAATTCTTTTTTTTTCAGCAGGATATTTGAACTTAAATGGATCACTCGAACTTGGATGCCTTTCTTGGTCAACATAAGGAATCATGCAGTGTCAACCAAAGTTTGATGTAGCCTACATAAGATAGATGTCGTCGTAGTGTTGATTATCTATGAACTATTTTCAATTCGGATAATGTATTGGACACTTTACATACTATTTTTTACCGATTGGCACAATTAATGATGGATTCATTTCATATTCATGATGATACAATTCACATTTTTGTACAATTCTTTTTTTCCAAATATGATTTATATTATCCAAATATATCAAATGCAATATGCATTGCAACATAGATCTGGCTGATGCAAAAACTCTAAACGCAACGAGTGTAGTTCGTTGCTATATACTATTGCCACAACTCTAGTTCTATCCATACATGCTTTTGCACACATTACTGAATGATGCTACAATAGTTAATAACCTCAAACAACATGTTGTTGCGGCATCATTTTTTGCTTTTAACTATTTTCCGTTGCAGTAATAATTATTGCCACCATACATGTATCATGGCAATATAGTCTATTTCAACGAAATTGTTTCTGTTGCCATAGGATGAATCATAACTAAATATATGCGTGGCAATACCCCTTATTGCCACGATGTTGGCCGTGGCCAAACAATCTATTGCCATAGTGTCAGTCCTTTGCAACTAAATACTATGGCAACGGCCAACTTGTGTGGCAATACATGGTATTGCCACGACATCGGAAGTTGCAACAACTAGCTAATGCAATGCTTCTTTGTGTGGCAATTACATGTATCGCAACATGAAACAAATACCGTTGCAAAGCACCTATTGCCTCAAAGCTAATTGCAACGGCTCGCAACTAAATTTCTGTTGTGGCAATTTATACCTATTGCAACTATATTGGCTCTATCGCCACGTTTCTTTAGCCGTTGCCATATACCTAAAATCTAGTAGTGAAACAATCCACCTGTAGTGAGGCTGGAGTGGAATATTGAACTTTCCAGAGGGGACATGGATCAAGTCGAGGAACTGTTAGACATCATAGAAGCACATAAGATGATGGGAGTGACCGTCGAATCCGTCATGTTTTCCTTTTTCAAACGCCGTGTCCAGCCGATCCAACAGGGCCACAAACTTGGATACGAGTACACAGGCGCTGAAGACCCGTCTCGCATGTGCGCAGAGGAATTAGCAGACGATGCCGCACTCCTCCGAGTCAAGCGGGTGCTGCTGGATGTGGACGCCGTGCCTTACGTGCCTGGATTGTTTTCCGCACGAAGTCCGCCCAAACCAGTGAGTATTCAACTACTTTTTGTTGGGAACAACCTCTATTATGCCATTACTAATTGAGAACCTTCTGCAGGGACATACGGAATTGTACCGCAGCTACCCGCCATAGCCCGACATCCCTAGGCCAGACCACCTGCTCCCCAGCGCCGCTGCCGAAGTGAAGAGGGCTCGAGCGGCTGCAGCCCTTCACAGCAGCGAGTCCACGGAGGACGAAAGCCCCCTGCCGGAAAAGGAAACCGAAGGGGAGGCAAGAAGGGACAACTCCTCCAAGCCAGCCGTGGAGTTGACTGAAGCTCTGCCTCTGGTGCCGCAGGGTCGTCGTGTAGTGCGCAAGCGAAAGGCACAGGAAATCGAATCTTCCAGGTACTGGTTTGCTGCTTTGTTGAATTGCTAAACATTGATATTGTTACATGCTGACAGTATCCATTTGTAGTCCTTCCGCCTCTTCACCCAGGATCGAGCCCGAAGAGGTGGGAGCAGCTCCATCTGCCACCACGGCCGTCACCATCGCCATGGCGGGGACCACGCCACCAGCTGGTGAAACCCCGCCGCCAGCAACGGACACTCCGCCACGGGCCTTGCGGGTGAAAAAGGCCATCAAAAAGAAGTCTACACTGTAAGTTTGCATCTGGTTGCATAATAAACATTCTGCTCTTTTCGACTTGTATGACAACGGACTCGACTTCATCAGGGCTGCAAGCGCCGTGAAGCTCCAGCTGAAACCGGCCACGACTGCCTCAGCCCCCGGGTCGTCAACCCGAGCAGAGTCTTCAGGCGCAGGGCCAGCCACAGCTGCTCCAGCCCCCGAGCCATCAGCCCCTGGTGGGTCGACGCCCACGGAGCCAGACCCGAGGCGGACGCGACGCTGCCCGACTTGCCGCCTCCCGAGCTCCAACAAGGCGAAGCCAAAACCGGTGGCGAGGAACAAGTCGAGGCCCCTATTGCCACTCCTACGGATGGCGCAGGTAAGCATCTGACCGCCCATGGCTAGTTGCCGAGATCCAAGTGCTATATGCTGAATACATTTGTAGTTGCAGGTGCCCAACAGCCACCTCCTGAAGAAGCCGCGGGAACTCGGGGGTCCTCGTGAAATACTGAAGGCTGGGCCCGGGTACAAGAATGTCATCAACGCTGACCTGGTGGATGACCCCGTGCTGACAGTTGACAACATAAATGTAACATTCCTGTAATTAGAATTTAGACTCTAGGTATTAGTGTGTGGTATGTATATTAGGATTAGTACAAAGCACTAAGGGTGTATTTGTAAAGTATGAATTTTATAAGTTCTTGTGTGCAATTGTGTGAAAATATTCTTAAATGTCAAATTCAATTGACTATAGCAAAGAAAAGTACAAATATGAAGTTAAAAATCTAAGAGAAATAGACTTTGTATAAAACTAAGGATTTATGTGAAATTAAAACAAATATAAGGGTTACTTATGAAATGGTTGGAATATAAAAGTCAAATTCAAATTTACTTAAGGGTTAATGTGTAAAAATACAAGTAATCATGACAGGTCAGAAAATTTGTAAACATGCCCAAAGTTTGATCAAAATTAGGTGGGCAAAGACAAATTAATTTAAATTCCATCTTATTTCAAAATGTAATCCAAATAGCTGTAAACTTTGAGTTTCTGAACCCAAGCCCTAAAGCAATTTTGTAGAGTTTGAAAAACTCTACAATTTTCATGTTGGACTTTTTCTCAGAAAACCCCTAGATTAGTGGGAAAAAGTACTTTTCTGCAGGGTCCCTGTAACTTTTAAAATTTGCAAACGAGTCCCTGGATCTCCCCCTCCTTTCTTCTTCCTCTGCACCCCTTCTGCTCCTCTGTTCCCGCACTGACGCCGGCGACAGAGCGCCTCCCCTGGCCGCCGTCTTGCAGTCGCCGCCGTCCACCTCATGCTGCCCCTCTCCACGCGTCGGTCTGCTCGTTGGCCACCGCCGTTGACCCTCCCCGGTGTCACCCCACGCGCGCGCCACGATGCCGAATGTCTGCCGGTGTCGCTACCGCAGCGCCGCCGTGGAAGACCCCCGAGCGAGCCCTAATGTCTTTACCTTTCAAGCGCATAAGCACCACCAGGTTCTCTGCTTTCTGTTTCCCCATTTCCCCTTGCCTTTCCTGAGCCCGCACCACACATCCCGCGCTGCCTTCTCTCCCAACTCCGGCCGCGTTCCGCACCGCCGTGGGTAGCCCATCCCGAGCCATTTCACGCCACCACCGCGCTTTAACCTGCACCACGTCACCCCTACGACGCTTCCTGACCTGCCAATTGAGTTCCTAAGGCTTTGCCTTGGCCTCTCGACGAGCTCCCCGAGCCTTCTTGTCGCCGCCGTGTCCTGTCCACTGTGGGACTCCACCTTCCGGCCTTCCCTGGCTCAAGTTGACCCCGGCCTGAGCTCCATCACACTCCCAGGCAACTCCCCGACCACTCCACCATTGTTCCAAAGGCACTGGAGCACTGCCTCACCGAACCACCTCGCCGCCGGCCGCAGGCCTCCGTCGCGCCGCCACTCCGAGCCGTCTCCCTCCAATTCCTAGCTCGCACAGGTGCACATAGAGCCCTAGATGCTCCCCCGCCCCTCTGTTCTCACCCCCGGCGCTCGCCGTCGCCGGAGCTAAGCAGTCAACACCGGACTTTGCTTTGACCGAGGGGGGGGATTGGGGTAAGGACTGCGGGTTAGAAGAGATGAAAGCTTAGGGGGTTTTGTGCAAAAGGGTAGACACAAGGGAATAGTGCTGCCTGAGGGCTTTTCTGTAATAAAGTTTGTTATTTCATGTGAATAGAGTTTCTGTCTTGTGAAATTCATAGAAATTCGTAGAAATTTCTGAAAAATGTCAAATAAATTTTGTTGGGATCTTTAGATAAAGATCTACAACTTTACTTAAAGGGTCAACTTCAGTTTCTGAATGTTTGATGATCTAATTTAAATATCAAATTTAGTTGCTTGTAGGCTTAAGAAATGCATAGTAATTCATAGAAAAATGATAAAATAGTGAAACCAATTCTGTTAATTTTCTTTTAACATGTAGAATTGAAGAAAAATAATTATATTTGCACTTTAGTATTATTTCCTTAATGTACAAGTTTTATTAGAAATAATGTGTAGTTTCTTTTATATAATTACTAATTATACTTTTAAATGTTCAAAAATCATGAAAAGTATATGAGGGTTCTGTTTTGTAATATTATAACATGTTATTAAGTTTTTAACTAAGAATTAGGTGTTAAATAATGTGGATATAATGTAATTGATTCATAATGTAATAATAATACAAAGATCATGTGAATAATTAGTATAGTCAATGAATAAAGTTTTTAAGAACCACCCCACCTGTTGTTCCATGCCACTAGTTAGGTAATTAGTATAGCTAACCCTGTTGTTTAATGGGTTTAGATAAAACCTATAATGCCCGATAAATGACTGCCCAGTACAGGGTAATTAAGTTGATTATCGAAATATAATATCCTATACATTGAATTGCAACTTTATCGTGAATTGAAATACAAATGTATGCATCCATTAAACTTCATCTTGCATATCATGTAGACTCGACCACTCTCGCTGACGGGGATTATCAACTGATTCCGGAACAAGAAGAAATTTATTCTGAAGACCCCGGGAATCTCATCGCGGATTTCTCTGAAGCCCCGAACCAAGGTTCGGAAGAAAATAATTTGACTAACCCCAACCCTACCAGCGAAGGCAAGCTCCGGACATAACCTAATATTTTTATTATACTGCACTCTATATTTATTTATGTATTCTATGCATTAAGTTTATAGGAATTGTTTGAAACCCTAAATGCATGAATCCTAGGAACCAATGTATTGAATAATAGTACTGGAGTCCGAGTAGCTGCTATGCTATTAGGACCGGTAGAAGTCGAGTGATTTCCTGTCACTCGCGCGATATAGGAATTGTGATGTTTACTTTTATGCTATCACTATAAGGATGACGGACGGGAGTTTTATTCGGTATAATGATTGAGATGATACCCCGTCTGTGTTGATAAACTGGATAAGGCCGCAGTGTGTGGTAGCGGTGGTTAAGCGTTTGAAAGTACTAGCCACATGCCGTGAAATATGGTAAGCGGTAAGCCTAGTAACCGATCGGCCCGAGGAGTGGACATACCCCCCACCACATGTATTTGCTTCTTTTGGTTACTTAGTTCGACGTGTAGGCATACGTGTTGCTGGGCAACCAGGGGTACGGGTTTTGTAGTCACGCTACAGACGTACGTCCTGCACGTTGGAAGTGCGTATGACCTGCAGTCGCTTGTGGTGGCACTGATCCACGAGTCGGAATGAAAGGCAAACGGTTGCTTCGGAACGACCCTGTGGTGTTCCAAGCGTGTGTGTTAGGTTTACCTTGCAAGGGTTGAATCTCGATTCAGAATCGTCCGCCTCTCACGATGTATGAGACTGCTTATTCCCTTTACCACATAGAGTAACAAGAGTAATTATGTGATTATCAAAGATGATGTTTGAGTAAAGATTCTACCATGTTTGAATAGTTATAGGTGCTTGCCTAGAATGGTTAATCAACTAGAACCTGAAAGCTAAAAGTTGAAATTAAGGATCTACTCTTTGTTGCTTTTCAGCTGAAAACCCTACCCAAAGCTAAAAGCCATCATGAGTTTAGTTATGGGCTAAGGTATACCCAATTTCGGGTAAGTCTTGCTGAGTATTAGTATACTCAGCCTTGCTTTTGTTGATTTAATCCAGGTAATCTCCCTGATGAGCCAGCTTTCATTACCCCATGGCCCTACCCTTTGCCTGATGGTTGGTCCGTGGAATGGGATCCGTCCCCGGCCAACACAGATTCCGCCGAGTGATATTATGCCAGGGCTAGCATAATATCTGTAATGACGACGTGTATAATGACTACGCTTTTCAAACTCCGCTGCTTTGTCTGAAAACTAAAACCTGTCTTGTAATAATCTCTCCTCCGTGGGAGCTAATGATGCTTTGTACATTTTTGTAATATAACTGCCTGTGGTGTAAAATATTTTGGCATTGTATCTCTGGACTCACCTTCGTGTGAGGTACCTTGTTGGATCCTGCGTTCAGTGGTTTATCGGGACGTTACCCGACAGACCAATAGTTTTATACCGTTTGAAGTACGAGGTAGC
This sequence comes from Panicum hallii, assembly GCF_002211085.1. Lineage (NCBI taxonomy): Eukaryota > Viridiplantae > Streptophyta > Magnoliopsida > Poales > Poaceae > Panicum > Panicum hallii. The sequence continues at coordinate 30,329,968 of NC_038043.1, forward strand.
CCTTCGGTGAGGACTCGCGTACTTGAGCCGGTATAAATCAGGTTGGTTCTGCCACAGCTGGTATCAGAGCTAACAAGTGTACTCTGGAGATATAATTAGCCTTAAAAAGTAATTTTTAGTATCAAAATTGATTAATCAAGTATATGCGAACTACGTTGGTTCGTTAAGGATTATGTATAGTACGTAAGCCCTAGGGTAATGTTATTAAGGGAATTAGAGGTGGCTGTAATATATATATATAACTCTAACTTCCAGCATTACTATTCTGTTGAAACTTAAATTTATGCACAACCCAACCTTACTTTCTGTAACGACATCTTCGATCGTGAGGTAAGAAGGTAAGGATCCTCAGCCAACTGAGGGAGCTTGGCCTTCCTGTCGGTGATGCGAACCGAACGCTGTTTCTCAAGCAGTGACCTACTTGAGATGCTGCCAATGTACCAATTTCGGTTGACTACATTGGGAGTATATGGTTCGGCGCAGGGTATGGCGATCGCTGTTCATACCCCCGCATTTTGCGGTACCCCCGTGAATACGTTATTCAATAACGTATGTTAACGTTGTCTGTACGGCGGTAATTGTACAGATGCTGTTTCTATAGTGAGCAGTAATGAATGGGGACGCTTTCATGACATGCTGGCATGAAAGGTTCATTGAATATATATATATGCATTGTGGTTTTCTGCAGGTACACTAACCACGATTATGAAACTAGGACGGATAGGGCTTATCGACTAGTTATTAAGGAGAGATGTATGTATTATGCCACCGTAACTAACCACGTAAGACCAAGATTACTTGGCAGTTAATTTTTGTTTGTGAGATCGATTAGTGCGTGCATGCATAATACACTAATCAACAAAATCACTGCGTACTTAATGTTATCTGAAAAATAGGTACATAATGGTTTTTCCTAGTTTGGGTAAGTAAGAATCTTTAGTTGGGTATCTTAGGTATCCATCTGATTTCCAACCTTTGCTGTTATCAGAATTAGCTATCTTAATCCATTTTACCTTGTAAAATTTCTCAACAGGGTAAAAATATCTTACCATTTGCATTGTTGTCGCAGATGGCTGCTCCTGCTAATACTTTTTGGGATCAGGAGCGGCACTTTCACACCAATGGTTTACATTGGGAAGGGTTTCCTCGTCTTTTGTGGGAATCCTTAAGTATGTTTCATTATACAGAGCCTCCTCTGTATGATGGGGTAGAGTATCGTGAAGAAGGAGTTCCCCGCTGCAAGGTTAAGATGATAATTCCTCAACACCCTTTCCGCTCCTTATGGCCTCCCATAGAAGTGGAAGTGGTTGGATATCGTCTAGTGCATACTCTTGAAACTGCTGCTTTAGAAGCTATCAAACTTTTCTGTAATCAGCATCCGATTGAAGTTGCCGCATATCCTATTGGGTTATTTCCTACCATAGACCTGGGTAATTTGGACTGGGATTTTCGGACAGACCATCATGGTCATCTGCTAGGAGATCTGGCTGAAGAAACCGTCCGTATCGTTACCAGGTTTATGGATGTGCAATATCATTACCAGATGCTACTGCGTCATGGGGTGAGTCAGATAACTAGTGTGGCTCAAAGTCACTATCGGAATGCTGACCATCAAGTAACCCAAATAGAAGAATTACAAGCTTTGGTGACTCAGAAGGATGAAGTTATTGCAGCAAGAGATGAGACAATCCTCCATCGTGAAGATCAGATCAATGAGAGTGATCATATTATCACTCAGCGTGACACTGTTATTGAGTTCCTACAGGCACAAATTCATGATCTGATACTTGCAGCTGATGATGCTCAGGCTCACATTGAGGAATTGCAGCAGCAACCGATACTTCACGCTATACCCATAATGCCAGAAGAAGAAGAAGAAGATCCAGAAGAGATTGAGGGTGTTTCAGAGATTGACTCTGAGCATGGGGATCCAGTTCTTAGTCCCCATCACTCTTCTTCTGGCAGTCAATCTTCTGTAGGCAATTTCGACGATTTTTAGTTTAGCAAATCGTCGACTATCTAGATGTAACCTATGGGGAGTGTAATAACTTAAGGAGTATGTAACTTAGCTAGATCTCATGCCAATTGTTGTAACATAGATGGCCTGCGTAGAGATCTTTCGGATGTACGATGCGGAAAACAAAAGAACCAATATTGTAATATAAGTTTCCTATTTTATCATCCTGTTCATTATCCTTATGATTCTGAAATGAGATGATTGAATGGAGTATGTGCTTTGTTTATATCTTCTGAAATTGGGAGTAAGGCTATATGGTTAATGATGGACATCTCCTTTATTTCAGATGGTTGGAGCCACACGCGGAACCCCGGAAGGTTTCCGGGCTGATCAGGCCAGCGGTTCCCAACAACCGCCACCACCTCCTCCCAACCTTGCCGAAGTCATGGCTCGGCAAACGGAGCTGCTCAACCTGCTGGTACAAACCCAGCAAAACCAGCAGCATCAATTCCGAGGAGGCCGTGATGATCGCAATCCTCCTGTGGCTAGTTACCAAGATTTCCTCAGTACCCAGCCGCCTTTCTTCAGTAAGGCGGAAGAACCATTGGATGCCGATGCCTGGCTCCATATTATTGAATCAAAGTTCGCTCTCCTGACCATACCATGTGCGGACTCTAGCAAAGCTTCCTTTGCTGCCCAACAACTTCGTGGTGCTGCTCGAATCTGGTGGGACAATTTCTATGCCATGCAACCTGCAGGGCATGTTATCACATGGGATGAATTCCGGGTCGCCTTCAGAGCACATTATATTCCAGCCGGATTATTAGAGCGAAAGCTTAATGAATTCCTAGCTCTTACTCAAGGTGCCAATACAGTTCTGCAGTACGCACAGAATTTCAATCATCTGTGCCAGTATGCAGGATATCATGCGGATAACGATGCTAAGAAACAAGATCGTTTCCGTTGAGGCCTTAATACCAAGCTTAAGGAACGCCTGAATCTTGTGAAGGCTAATACTTTCAGCGAGCTGGTTAATATGGCCTTAACTCAAGAAGATTGCATTGTGGCACATCATGCCGAGAAGAAAAGGAAAACTCCTACTGGACCCTCGAGTGCTCAATCACCGAGGTATCGGGTTGTTCCCAATACACCATTCAGAGCACCGCAGCGGAATGCCCCAACGGGTAGATTGGTTTTCAGGCTGCCCCAACAGCAGGGAAGGTATAAACCTCCCGTTCCTCCGCAACAAGCACAACCGTCTGGCCCACGGCCAAATGTTCAACAAGTGCCACAGAGAGGCAGCAATTATCGCTGCTACAATTGCGGAAGTGCGGACCATTTCATCCGAGATTGTCCGCGGCCCAAGAAACCCAATCCAGGGTAGAGCTCTACCCAGGGTAACCAGAATAAGGGCAAGAAGCTGGTGATGCAAGTCCGGCAAGGACGGATTAATTTCACCACTCTGGCAGAACTTCCAGATGGAGCTCCCGTCATGTCGGGTACATTTTCTATTCACCACAAACCAGTTGTTACTTTATTCGATTCTGGAGCAACACATAGTTTTATTAGTAACAACTGTGGTACCCGACTAGGGCTTGATATTTGTCCTATCCAGGGGTCATATATGATCTCTACCCCTGGAGGAAATGTTACCTCCAACCAAGTGAGTAGATATGTGCCAATTTAGTTAGGTAGTATAGAAATCAAAACTGATTTGGTTTTAATAAGTTTGGAGGGTATTGATATTATACTTGGGACAGACTGGATGACTAAACATCGAGTCCGGTTAGATATTTCTTCCCGAGTTGTTGAAGTTGAATCACCATACTATGGGATCACCACCCTTTATCTGCCTCAGCCAGAATGTCTGCACCCCTGCACTTATGCTATCACAGATATCAAAGTCAAGGATATTCCTATAGTATGTGAATACCCCGATGTCTTTCCAGACGATTTGCCTGGAATGCCACCAGATAGAGACATCGAGTTTATCATTGAACTTCAACCGGGTACTGCTCCTATTTCAAAAAGACCGTATCGCATGCCTCCAAATGAATTAGCAGAATTAAAGATTCAGCTCCAAAATCTTCTTGATAAGGGTTATATACGCCCAAGTGCTTCACCTTGGGGTTGTTCTGCTCTCTTTGTCAAGAAGAAAGACGATAGCCTGAGGTTATGTGTCGATTATCGTCCACTCAATGCGGTCACTATTAAAAATAAGTACCCTCTTCCCCGCATTGACATTTTGTTCGATCAGCTTGCCGGAGCTAAGGTCTTCTCTAAGATTGACTTACGCTCTGGTTATCATCAGATTAAGATTAGGCCTAGTGACATTCCAAAAACGGCCTTCTCAACCAGATATGGACTTTATGAATATCTGGTTATGTCATTTGGGCTTACCAATGCACCGGCATACTTCATGTATCTCATGAATTCAGTATTCATGCTGGAATTAGACAAATTTGTCGTGGTCTTCATTGACGACATTCTAATATACTCTAAAACTAAAGAAGACCATACTAATCATCTACGAGTCGTTCTTCAACGACTACGTGATCATCGTCTTTATGCCAAATTTTCGAAATGTGAATTTTGGCTGGATAGTGTGAAATTTTTGGGACATACTATCTCAAGTGAAGGCATATCGGTTGATCCAACCAAAGTCCAAGAGGTTATGGACTGGAAACCTCCAACTTCAGTCCATCAAATCCGAAGTTTCCTTGGATTGGCGGGATATTATCGTCGATTCATTCTGGATTTCTCAAAGATAGCCAAACCAATGACTGAGCTACTTAAGAAAGAAGTTAAGTTCTGTTGGGATGATAGGTGTGAGGAAGCATTTCACACCTTGAGAAAACTTCTGACGACAGCTCCAGTACTAGCTCAGCCGGATAATACCCAGCCTTTTGATGTCTACTGTGATGTTTCTGGAATTGGCCTTGATTGTGTTCTTATGCAAAACAACCGGGTTATTGCTTATGCATCCTGAGCACTTCGGACTCATGAGCAAAATTATCCAACACATGATCTTGAATTGGCGGCTGTTATTCACGCTCTCAAGATCTGGAGACATCATCTTATGGGTGCTAAGTGTAACATTTACACTGACCATAAGAGCCTTAAATATATTTTTACTCAAGCTGATCTAAATATGAGGCAAAGGCGTTGGTTAGAACTGATCAAAGACTATGACCTTGAGGTACACTATCATCCGGGCAAAGCTAATGTGGTTGCGGATGCACTTAGCCGCAAGGCACATTGTCACTGCTTATCCGTAGTAACCTTCAATGACACTCTCTGCAATCAGATGAGGAAGCTTAATTTAGAGATCATTCCTCAAGGTAGTCTAAATTTGCTATCCATTGAGTCTACTCTGCGGGATAAAATCGTCATGTCGCAACTACATGATGAGGGTATCAAAATCATCAAATCAAAGTTATCCCAGGGAGAAGCCAAATATAAGTGTTTTCACACTGATCATCAAGGAGTCCTATGGTTCAACAATCGCATTGTTGTACCTAAAGATCATCCACTTCGTAAGCAAATCCTTGATGAAGCACATTTGTCCAAATTCTCTATTCATCCTGGTAGCACCAAGATGTATCAAGACCTCCGACAACATTTTTGGTGGACCAGAATGAAAAGAGAAATTGCCAAATATGTATCTGAGTGTGACACTTGTCAGAGAGTCAAGGCTAGTCATTTAAAAGCTTCGGGTACACTTCAGCCACTACCCATTCCGTCCTGGAAATGGGAAGACATTAGCATGGATTTTATTGTCGGTCTTCCCAACACATCTCTGAAACATGATTCCATATGGGTAATCATTGATAGACTTACAAAAACAGCTCATTTTCTTCCGGTGCATACCACTTACTCTGCTAAGAAGTATGCCGAAGTCTATCTGGACCAAATCGTTCGATTACATGGGGTTCCAAAAACTATCATCTCTGATCGAGGGCCCCAATTTATTGCACGGTTTTGGGAGCAATTGCAATCAGCTCTAGGAACCAAATTGATTCGAAGCTCTGCGTATCATCCCCAGACGGATGGGCAGACTGAGCGAGTTAACCAAATCCTTGAAGACATGCTCCGAGCTTGTATTATTCACTATGGTACAAGTTGGGATAAGTGCCTTGCTCTAGCTGAATTCTCTTATAACAACAGTTATCAAGGTAGTCTTCAAATGGCTCCTTTCGAAGCGTTATATGGTCGCAGATGTCGAACTCCTTTGAGTTGGTTTGAGACCGGTGAACGCAAAATCTTCGGACCAGACCTAGTCATTGAAGCCGAAGATAAGGTTAAGATTATCCAATCTAATCTTAAAACCGCTCAGTCCAGACAGAAGAGCTATGCAGATAAAAGGAGGAAACCTCTACAATTCCAAATAGGAGATTTTGTCTATCTTCGAGTATCTTCTACCAAAGGTGTCCAACGTTTTGGCATAAAAGGGAAATTAGCACCACGGTATGTCGGACCCTTTGAAATTCTTAATGTTTGTGGCCCAGTGGCTTACAAACTCCGCCTTCCATCTCAATTGGCTGCTATTCACGATGTCTTTCATGTTTCTCAACTTAAGAAGTGTGTCAAAGTACCCACGGAAATCGTTGAGACATGTGCCATTGAGATTGAACCCGATCTCTCGTACATCGAACAACCTCTTTGAATCCTAGATATCAAGGAAAGACTCACCAGAAGAAGGGCAGTTAAGATGTACAAAGTTTTATGGGATCATCACACCGAAGAAGAAGCGACTTGGGAAACTGAGTCTTATCTTCAACGGAATTTCCCAGACTTCCTTCAAGCCAATCCCCAAATTTAATCATCCGTTTCTGCTCAGCTTTAGAATCTCGGGACGAGATTCTTTTTAAGGGGGGAAGGCTGTAACATTCCTGTAATTAGAATTTAGACTCTAGGTATTAGTGTGTGGTATGTATATTAGGATTAGTACAAAGCACTAAGGGTGTATTTGTAAAGTATGAATTTTATAAGTTCTTGTGTGCAATTGTGTGAAAATATTCTTAAATGTCAAATTCAATTGACTATAGCAAAGAAAAGTACAAATATGAAGTTAAAAATCTAAGAGAAATAGACTTTGTATAAAACTAAGGATTTATGTGAAATTAAAACAAATATAAGGGTTACTTATGAAATGGTTGGAATATAAAAGTCAAATTCAAATTTACTTAAGGGTTAATGTGTAAAAATACAAGTAATCATGACAGGTCAGAAAATTTGTAAACATGCCCAAAGTTTGATCAAAATTAGGTGGGCAAAGACAAATTAATTTAAATTCCATCTTATTTCAAAATGTAATCCAAATAGCTGTAAACTTTGAGTTTCTGAACCCAAGCCCTAAAGCAATGTTGTAGAGTTTGAAAAACTCTACAATTTTCATGTTGGACTTTTTCTCAGAAAACCCTAGATTAGTGGGAAAAAGTACTTTTCTGCAGGGTCCCTGTAACTTTTAAAATTTGCAAACGAGTCCCTGGATCTCCCCCTCCTTTCTTCTTCCTCTACACCCCTTCTGCTCCTCTGTTCCCGCACTGACGCCGGCGACAGAGCGCCTCCCCTGGCCGCCGTCTTGCAGTCGCCGCCGTCCACCTCATGCTGCCCCTCTCCACGCGTCGGTCTGCTCGTTGGCCACCGCCGTTGACCCTCCCCGGTGTCACCCCACGCGCGCGCCACGATGCCGAACGTCTGCCGGTGTCGCTACCGCAGCGCCGCCGTGGAAGACCCCCGAGCGAGCCCTAATGTCTTTACCTTTCAAGCGCATAAGCACCACCAGGTTCTCTGCTTTCTGTTTCCTCATTTCCCCTTGCCTTTCCTGAGCCCGCACCACACATCCCGCGCTGCCTTCTCTCCCAACTCCGGCCGCGTTCCGCACCGCCGTGGGTAGCCCATCCCGAGCCATTTCACGCCACCACCGCGCTTTAACCTGCACCACGTCACCCCTACGACGCTTCCTGACCTGCCAATTGAGTTCCTAAGGCTTTGCCTTGGCCTCTCGACGAGCTCCCCGAGCCTTCTTGTCGCCGCCGTGTCCTGTCCACTGTGGGACTCCACCTTCCGGCCTTCCCTGGCTCAAGTTGACCCCGGCCTGAGCTCCATCACACTCCCAGGCAACTCCCCGACCACTCCACCATTGTTCCAAAGGCACTGGAGCACTGCCTCACCGAACCACCTCGCCGCCGGTCGCAGGCCTCCGTCGCGCCGCCACTCCGAGCCGTCTCCCTCCAATTCCTAGCTCGCATAGGTGCGCATAGAGCCCTAGATGCTCCCCCGCCCCTCTATTCTCACCCCCGGCGCTCGCCGTCGCCGGAGCTAAGCAGTCAACACCGGACTTTGCTTTGACCGAGGGGGGGATTGGGGTAAGGACTGCGGGTTAGAAGAGATGAAAGCTTAGGGGATTTTGTGCAAAAGGGTAGACACAAGGGAATAGTGCTGCCTGAGGGCTTTTCTGTAATAAAGTTTGTTATTTCATGTGAATAGAGTTTCTGTCTTGTGAAATTCATAGAAATTCGTAGAAATTTCCGAAAAATGTCAAATAAGTTTTGTTGGGATCTTTAGATAAAGATCTACAACTTTACTTAAAGGGTCAACTTCAGTTTCTGAATGTTTGATGATCTAATTTAAATATCAAATTTAGTTGCTTGTAGGCTTAAGAAATGCATAGTAATTCATAGAAAAATGATAAAATAGTGAAACCAATTCTGTTAATTTTCTTTTAACATGTAGAATTGAAGAAAAATAATTATATTTGCACTTTAGTATTATTTCCTTAATGTACAAGTTTTATTAGAAATAATGTGTAGTTTCTTTTATATAATTACTAATTATACTTTTAAATGTTCAAAAATCATGAAAAGTATATGAGGGTTCTGTTTTGTAATATTATAACATGTTATTAAGTTTTTAACTAAGAATTAGGTGTTAAATAATGTGGATATAATGTAATTGATTCATAATGTAATAATAATACAAAGATCATGTGAATAATTAGTATAGTCAATGAATAAAGTTTTTAAGAACCACCCCACCTGTTGTTCCATGCCACTAGTTAGGTAATTAGTATAGCTAACCCTGTTGTTTAATGGGTTTAGATAAAACCTATAATGCCCGATAAATGACTGCCCAGTACAGGGTAATTAAGTTGATTATCGAAATATAATATCCTATACATTGAATTGCAACTTTATCGTGAATTGAAATACAAATGTATGCATCCATTAAACTTCATCTTGCATATCATGTAGACTCGACCACTCTCGCTGACGGGGATTATCAACTGATTCCGGAACAAGAAGAAATTTATTCTGAAGACCCCGGGAATCTCATCGCGGATTTCTCTGAAGCCCCGAACCAAGGTTCGGAAGAAAATAATTTGACTAACCCCAACCCTACCAGCGAAGGCAAGCCCCGGACATAACCTAATATTTTTATTATACTGCACTCTATATTTATTTATGTATTCTATGCATTAAGTTTATAGGAATTGTTTGAAACCCTAAATGCATGAATCCTAGGAACCAATGTATTGAATAATAGTACTGGAGTCCGAGTAGCTGCTATGCTATTAGGACCGGTAGAAGTCGAGTGATTTCCTGTCACTCGCGCGATATAGGAATTGTGATGTTTACTTTTATGCTATCACTATAAGGATGACGGACGGGAGTTTTATTCGGTATCATGATTGAGATGATACCCCGTCTGTGTTGATAAACTGGATAAGGCCGCAGTGTGTGGTAGCGGTGGTTAAGCGTTTGAAAGTACTAGCCACATGCCGTGAAATATGGTAAGCGGTAAGCCTAGTAACCGATCGGCCCGAGGAGTGGACATACCCCCCACCACATGTATTTGCTTCTTTTGGTTACTTAGTTCGACGTGTAGGCATACGTGTTGCTGGGCAACCAGGGGTACGGGTTTTGTAGTCGCGCTACAGACATACGTCCTGCACGTTGGAAGTGCGTATGACCTGCAGTCGCTTGTGGTGGCACTGATCCACGAGTCGGAATGAAAGGCAAACGGTTGCTTCGGAACGACCCTGTGGTGTTCCAAGCCTGTGTGTTAGGTTTACCTTGCAAGGGTTGAATCTCGATTCAGAATCGTCCGCCTCTCACGATGTATGAGACTGCTTATTCCCTTTACCACATAGAGTAACAAGAGTAATTATGTGATTATCAAAGATGATGTTTGAGTAAAGATTCTACCATGTTTGAATAGTTATAGGTGCTTACCTAGAATGGTTAATCAACTAGAACCTGAAAGCTAAAAGTTGAAATTAAGGATCTACTCTTTGTTGCTTTTCAGCTGAAAACCCTACCCAAAGCTAAAAGCCATCATGAGTTTAGTTATGGGCTAAGGTATACCCAATTTCGGGTAAGTCTTGCTGAGTATTAGTATACTCAGCCTTGCTTTTGTTGATTTAATCCAGGTAATCTCCCTGATGAGCCAGCTTTCATTACCCCGTGGCCCTACCCTTTGCCTGATGGTTGGTCCGTGGAATGGGATCCGTCCCCGGCCAACACAGATTCCGCCGAGTGATATTATGCCAGGGCTAGCATAATATCTGTAATGACGACGTGTATAATGACTACGCTTTTCAAACTCCGCTGCTTTGTCTGAAAACTAAAACCTGTCTTGTAATAATCTCTCCTCCGTGGGAGCTAATGATGCTTTGTACATTTTTGTAATATAACTACCTGTGGTGTAAAATATTTTGGCATTGTATCTCTGGACTCACCTTCGTGTGAGGTACCTTGTTGGATCCTGCGTTCGGTGGTTTATCGGGACGTTACCCGACAGACCAATAGTTTTATACCGTTTGAAGTACGAGGTAGCACTTCGGTGAGGACTCGCGTACTTGAGCCGGTATAAATCAGGTTGGTTCTGCCACAATAAAGTCCTTCAAGAGAACTTGCAAGGAGCTATGTGATTTTGCCATGGTAAGACCTGAGTACTTGTCTGCTTGTATGCTTTGTCGAATAGTTTTGACTCAATCTCCTCTTTTTGTGCAGAATGTGATCACTCACTCGCAGAAGAAATTAGAAAAACTGAAAGCAGTTGTGAGTGGTCACCAAGAACTTGCTGCCCTGGATAAGCGCGTATCCGAGGAGATTACGAAGAACGGCCTTCTGGAGAGGAAGCTCGAGATGTTGGAGCATGAAAGGACTCGAGAGACATGGCTCCTCAAGAATGACCTGCGAAACCTTGAGAAAGCCAACTCCGAGCTCCAAAAGCAACTCGAGGAGTAGAAGAAGGCGCTCGAGGAACAAAAGAACGCGCACCAGGAGCAGCTCAAAGAACAAAAGAAAGCGCACCAAGGTAAACTACCCTTGCTTCCCTCGAATACTTGCATTTATCAATTTATCCTGGATTCGAAAAAACTCTTCACCACAGAACTTAGGAAAATCTTAATGTGTAAAGAAGAGCTGCTTACTGATGTGAAGAACCTGCTGTATCGTCGTACAGATGATGTCGAGAGGTTGCAGAAGGTGATCGGCGACACTGAACAACAGTTTGTCGACTATCTTCAGCAAGTCAAGACGCTGGGCGAGAAGGATGAGCGGCAACAAAAGGAGCTGGAGGACCTCATGGGGGCCGCCCAGGGGCTGGTGGACATGGTGTATCCACCAGAAGAAGGCAAAGCGAGCCCGCGGCCCCTGCTAGAGCGACTTCGCGGAGCCCCGCAGAAGGTGGTCAAGTTTCTCTCAGAAGCTCCGGTCGTGTGTGTCAGCCACGCCCTCGCCTTCGTGAAGTCCTTTTTGCCGGAGGCGCAACTAGAGATATTTGCTCAGGGCATGGCTGCAGATTGCACCGAGGACCAATTCGACCAATACCTCCAAGAAGCCCAACCTGTAGCAGAACACATAGTACAAAGTGCACTGCAGGATTAGGGTGTAAAAAACAAGTACTTACTTCCTTGTATACATATTTTATTTGATGTCTCCACTTGTGTGTGCCTTGGCGGAATTATCATCCAGGCTTAAAGGCTAAGTAGTGGATGCTACCCTGGGTGTAGTGACCCTGGAAGTAGCCATAGCTCCAAGTAGGAACTCATCTAATAAGTTAGCCATAACCCGATCGGGCAGGCCTGACCTGTTAGGAAAGAACGCGAGCATCGTTGCGGGATTGCCGTGCTTGAGGCGGAGAAAAAATGAAGCTACCCAGAGTGCATCGACTCTGGATGTAGTCAAGGTCGCTCCCCATATGAGCGCGCTCCACGAGTTTGAACCAGAAAAACGGATCGAACTTGATGGGAGCGAATGCGGGCATCGCCGCGGGGCTGCTGTGTTTTTGGCAAAAAACGAAACTACCCTGAGTGCCATGACTCAGGATGTAGTCGAGGTAGCTCTTCCTGTGAGCCCATCCAACAAACTGGGTATAAGCCAGTCGAACGGATCGATCTTGTTGGGATAAATGCGACTACTGTCGTGAGCGACCATCCAAGGTCGCGGCGGAAGTCGATTCGTAGAAGATATGAACGAAGCCGAGGCTTCCGTCGAAACATGAAGTCGATAAGATATGAACGTGGCCGGAGCCTCCGTAAAATTCATGACAGGAAGTCGATTTATATAAATGATACATGTGGCCGTAGCCTCCGTATGTTCACATAGAAATTTACAACCCGAATCTTATGGCACGTAGCCTCCAAATTGATTCGAGAAAAGGAGACCACCTAAGCCCCCGGAGATTCAGCTATCTCCGGACATCTTCTCATGGGTAAAACTTGCGCAGGTTCTGAATGTTCCAAGAGTTCGGAACATCTTGACCCTCGGGATATTGTAGTCGATATGACCCTGGTCTTGTAACCTGCTTGACGACGAACGGACCCTCCCACCTTGAGTTGAGCTTGTGTAGGTCGGATTCGTCCTGAATGCGACGTAGGACCAAGTCACCGATGCTGAATGACCGTTTCCTCACGTTGCGATCATGATATCGCCAAATCCCCTGCAGGTATCGGGCTGACTGTGCAGCGAGCCTCTTCGACAGAATCGAGCTCTAATTGCCTCGCCTCGTCCACCTCGCCTTTGTTGTACATTTCAACCCTTGGGGATTTCCACATGATATCGGCCGGCAAGATAGCTTCAGATCCGTACACGAGAAAGAACGGAGTTTGTCCTGTGGCTTTGGACAACTGAGTCTGAAGCACCCAGACGACATATGGCAACTCGCGTATCCATTTGCCTCCCTTCTTGCTGTTTTCATCATAGAGTCTCTTCTTGAGGCCGTTGATGATCATGCCTTTTGACTTATCCATTGGCCCTTGGGTGTGCAACAGAGACATATTTAACCTCGATGCATGCATTCTCACAGAACTCCCAGAACTGGTTGGCCGTGAAATTTGATCCCAAGTCCATGATGATGGTATTCGGGAAGCCGAAGCGATGCAAGATATCAGACATGAAATCAACAACCCGATCTGGTGTGAGCTTGGCTATCGGCTTGTACTCGATCCACTTGGTAAACTTGTCGATAGCCACCAACACATGGGTGAAACCGCCTGGCGCCGTTGTGAAGGGCCGAATCATATCAAGGCTCCAGCAAGCAAAGGGCCAGGATGGCGGTATGGTGATGAGGCTGTGGGCTGGGACATGAGACTGCTTGCCGAAGAATGACAGTTTTGGCATCTGCACACCAGATCCTCCACGTCGGATACTGTAGTGGGCTACTAGAAACTGGCCCTGTATGCTTTCCCCACCAGCATCCTCGAAGCTAAGTGGTTACCGCAAACACCTTTGTGTATCTCCCGCAGTATGTCATAGCCATCTTCCTTTGTGACGCACTTCATGAGAACGCCTGACCGGGCACCACGCCGGTAGAGCTTGCTGTCAACTAGGACGTAACCCTTACTTCTGCGCATGACACGTGCTGCCTCTGCGCTCCTTGTGTCAATTCCCGTCGGTAGCCTTTGATCCCGGATGAAGTCGATAAACGCCTCTCTCTCTCCAGTCCTCACCCAGCGTCATGACCTCCCGATTGGGTTGTTGAGGACCCGCATCGGTGGATATCTGTGGTGAAGGCTTGATGGATGGCTGCTTGAGCTCCTGGACAAAAACTCCCAGCAGAACCTGAGCACGAGTTGACCCCAGCTTGGACAAAATATCTGGGCCAATATTGTGCTCTCGTAGCACATGATGAACCTCCAGGCTAGAAAATTTGTTTTCCAACTTGCGCACTTCCAGTACATAGGCGTCTCCTTGTTGCAGTCCCACTCTTTATTGACTTGCTAAACGACAAGAAGAGAATCGTCATACACAAGTAGTCGCTTGATCCCTAGTGATATCGCCAAACGAAGCCCGTGAAACAAGGCTTCATACTCGGCTTCATTGTTGGATACCTCCCATAGGATCTGAAGGACGTACTTCAATTGTTCACCCCATGGAGAAATAAGTAGAACTCCAGCACCGCCGCCATCGAGCTTGAGGGACCCATCAAAGTACGTGGTCCAGTGCTCTAGCTTGTCGACTGGAGTTGGAACTTGATTCTCCCTCCATTCAGCCATAAAATCGACTAAGTCTTGAGACTTGATTGTAGTGCATGGCTTGAAGTCGATTGACAAAGCCTCCAGTTCCACTGCCCACTTTGATATACGCCCCGTGGCATCTTGATTATGAAGAATATCCGCCAACAAGAAATCTGTAATCACAGTGATCTTGTATTCATCGAAATAATGGCACAGCTTTCTTGATGCGATTAGAATTGCATATAAAAGCTTCTGGACGGCCGGGTACCGTACCTTGGATTCGGAGAGTACCTCGCTGATGAAGTAGACAGGCCTCTGCACTCGAAATGCATGGCCTTCCTCGCCCCGCTCGACTACAATAGCACTACTGAAAACGTGAGTTGTTGCCGTAATGTAAAGTAGTAGGTCTTCCCCCGGCAACAGTGCTGTAAGGATCGGAGGAGACTGAAGGTGATGTTTTAGATCTTGCAGAGCCCGCTCAGCTTCCTCCGTCCATTGGAACTTATCTTAGCGTTTCAAGAGCTTGAAGAAGGGTAGTCCTCTTTCCCCGAGTTGGGAGATGAACCTATTCAGGGCTGCCATGCAACCTATTAATTTTTGCACATCCTTGATTGTGGCCGGAGCGCCCATATCAGTAATGGCCGAAATCTTTACAGAGTTGGCCTCAATGCCCTGGTTGCTGACGATGAACCCGAGCAATTTCCCTGAAGGTACTCCAAAAATGCACTTGGTTTGGGTTGAGCTTCCACCAAAATCTGCGTAGACTACTGAACGTTTCTTCCAAATCTGTAACCAAATCATCAGAATCCGTGGTCTTGATGACCCCACCATCCACGTAGGCCTCAACGTTCTGATGTAGCTGATCCACGAAGCACATCTGGATCGCACGCTGGTAGGTTGCTCCTGGGTTTTTTAACCCGAAGGACATAGTTTTGTAGGCATACGTCCCGTACGGGGTGATGAACACTGTCTTGATCTGGTCCTCCTCCTTGAGCGCAATCTGATGATATCCTGAATAACAATCAAGGAAGCAAAGGAGGACACAACCAGCCATCGAGTCGACAACTTGATCAATGCGCGGTAGCCTAAAGTGATCTTTTGGGCAGTGCTTGTTGAGATCAGTGTAGTCAACACACATTCTCCATTCATTATTCTTTTTTTGTACAAGGATAGGATTAGCTACCCCCTCTGGATGGATTACTTCTTTAATGAATCCAGCCGCGAGGAGTTTAGCTATTTCCCATTTGATGGCCTCACGCTTATCATGGGCAAACCTTCGCAGGCATTGCTTTTTGGGCACGGCCTGTGGGTGTACATTCAAGCTATGCTCGATCAGCTCCCTAGGCACCCCTGGCATGTCCGCTGGTTTCCACGTGAATATGTCTCGGTTAGCCCGAAGGAAGCTGACGAGCGCGAGTTCCTATTTTTCTCCTAAGCCCGCGCCGATGATGGCGGTCTTAGATGAGTCGCCCTCCTGGAGCTGGAACGTCTTGAGGGCCACGTCATCAGTCAACTGGATGTTCGACTTGCTGGCCTTTCTCGAGGGGATCTCCAGCCCAGATTGAGAGAGCTGCTGCGCGGCCGCGAGTACTTCACCGAAAGCATCTGGCATACGAGTAGTCGAAGCGTACTGGATCACCTCCTGATTGCAGTCATACGACTTCTTCAAGTCGCCACGGAGAGTAAGTACTCCACTTAGTCCTGGCATCTTGAGAAGCAGATAAACGTAATGTGGCATTGCCATAAACTTGGCGAGTGCCGGAGGACCCAAAATTGCATGATAAGAAGATTCAAAGTTGGCCACTTCGAATTTGATGAACTCAGTGCGGTAGTTCTCCCTCGTGCTGAAGGTAACTGGGAGAACTACTGTACCAAGTGGGTGTGCCGCGTTATCTAGGATGATGCCATAAAAAGGGGACTTGCTCGGAACCAGCATGTCCTTGAAGTCCAGGCCCATCTTCCTCAGAGTGCTAGCGAAGATGAGGTTGAGACCGCTCCCACCATCGATGAGCACCTTGGTGAGCCTGACATCTGCCACCACAGGATCCAGAACCAGGGGGAACTTGCCGAGCTTTGAGAAGCTCGTCCACTGATCATCGCGGGAGAACGAGATGGGGACCTCCAACCAACGGAGTGGTCGTGGTGCCGCCGGCTCAACGGACATGACCTCCCGAAGAAGCAGCTTCTGGTCCCACCTGGAGCTGAAATCCCCATCTCCCCCAAAGATGACGTTGACGGTCTTCGAAGCATCCTGGAACTTCGGGTTGCGCCCTTGGTCCTCTTGGTCGTCATCCTCGGGTTCTTTGTCTGTAGGCTTCTTGTTCTTCTTACCAACACCGGAGTTGCTGAACGTCCTCCGGAGGTGGTAGCAGTCGATGGCCGCGTGATTAGCACCTGGATGCCATGGGCACTTCTTCTGCAGGAGCTTCTCAAACTCCTCCTGCATCGTAGACTTCTTGCTCCGCGAGGGATGATCCACAGCTACGATGAGATCATCTGGCTTGCGCTTTAAGGGTGGACCCGAATAGTCCCGCTGGCCTTTGTCATTGCGGTTGTCATTTAGGCGCCTTAGATTGCTATCTTGGCGCCGCGGGAACCGCTCCCGCATCTTCTCCTCCTGTTCGGACCAATCGTGCATCATATCACGAAGGCCCGCAACAGTCTCTGGCCTATTCCGCCCAAAATCCCTGTAGATGCCTAGGTCAGTGATGCTGTTGTAGAAGCAATCGATGATGTCATCCTCCGAGATGTTCATGATGGTGGCGCGAACATCGAAGAAGCGATGTGTGTAGGACCGCAGGAGCTTGTTACGTTCCTGTTTACACTGAGCAAGATCGTGACGAGTACCTGCGTGAGCAATCGCTCCCTGGAAGTTGTCGATGAAGACCTTCTTGAGCCGCTCCCAGGAGTCGATGGAGTTGTTGCTGAGGCTCTCCAGCCATGTGAGCGGCGCAGGGTCCAAAGCCATCGGGAAGTAGACAACCTTGGTGATGTTCGAGCCCCCTGCGACCTCAATGGCCGTGGAGTAGCGACGCAGCCACTGCTGAGGAGCCTGCTTGCCGTTGTACTTGGTGATGCCGATCGGCTTGAAGCCCTTAGGGTACTTGTAGCTGCTGAACCGCGCAGAAAAAGCTGGGAAGCGGTCGCTGCAGTCAGTACCTTCGGTCTCGACTTCCTCGCGTACCTTGCGCCTGGAGTCGATCACAGACCGCGTATCGCGGGCCTTCATTGATGTGCTGGCGCAAGTCCTCTGGAGGAGGCCGGTGATTGGCCTGCCGCGGGTTACCCCCTGGAGGTGGCTGCTGCCTCTCGCCAGGGGCCTGACTCCCGTGGGCATTGTCATTGTTGTGGCTAGGTTGAGGTCGAGGACGACCACCAGCCGTTCGGCTATGAGCCTGGCTCCGGCTCTCGCCCACGCGCTCCTCCTGGACGGTAGACGCCGGGTTTTGCTGATCCAGCTGGAGTATGGCCATGACCCTGGCGATGTTGGCCACCGGAGTCCTGAAGCCCCGCTCGCTCACGGCGGTGAACTCAGGGTCAAGCTCGCGATGCATAGATCGCCTGCGCTCGTTGACCCTCCTCCGTCGGATTGTGCGGGCTCTATTCCTGGCCCTCCGCGCCTCACGATCGGCGTCGTTCTCATCGCCGGTGTTGGTTGTGACTTCCGATACAGCGTCGAATTCGATGATGGGGAAATTGCCATCGTCCTCGCCTTCTTCCGCCATCAGTACCTGGCGAGAGACGAGCTCATTAGAGCTTGCGTCGACTAGTTCAGTCGACTCCTCTGCCACGGTAGCCAACAGCCTGCCCTCCTGGAAAGGCAAAGGTTCGAGGTGGGCCACAAGTCGACCCTCAGCCTCGAGTAGATCGGAGAGCTCCATACCCCTCCAATGTACGAAGCACCCCTCCGATATGGAGGTGATCATCAGATCACTAGCACCAAAACAACCCGAAGCCCCCCGACATGCGGTGGCTTCGAGCCTTCCAAACTGGAGCAAAGAGTCCAGGTCCTTCTCTAACGCAGAGAGGGACCCGGAGACGTCGGCCTCCTGAAGATCATGGCCACATCGCGTGAACCGAGTTGGGATTGGCTACGCGAATCCTTAGATTGGAATGATTCCAACCCAAGGGAAGTTACCGCAGCACCAGATGAAGTCGAGCCAAGAGCTGACTCCATCTTGATCTTTGCAGCGGATGCATGGATCGGCAAGTCGTCGAGATCATCGACGAACTTGTCAAGGTCGGCGCGAAGATCCGCCACGGGAGTCTTTGGCTTCATGTCGACGAGGAATCGCCGAAAATTGCCCACAGCATCTGCGATGCAGACCCACGAGCCAAAAACAAATGTTGTGCCCTGAGAGGGGACTGACCTGGAGAATTGAAAAGATGCCATCGAGCACGCCGGTGGATCTTCGGCACGCTCCCCTACCTGGCGCGCCAGCTGTCGGTGTTTTACTGGCTGTCCACCGTGGGGTATACCCAAGGTGGTAAGTTTTGGTGAGGAGACGCCAAGATCAGGAACTTGAAGGTGCTAGGAACACAAAACTTAGACAGGTTCGGGCTGCAAGATGCGTAATACCCTACGTCCTGTATGGTGATTTGTATTGCCTTTGGTGTAGAATGATCTGGAGATCTTGTTTCGAGAGGGGTCCCTGCCCTCCCTTATATATCCGGGAAGTCAGGGTTACAAAGAAACTAACCAATACCAGCTAAGGAATCGTACCAGAACATGTCTCGAGTAGATTCGTTCTGTATCAGTTAGCTCTATCTCCTACTTAAACGGGATAAATAAGAGATAAACGAGATAAATAAGAGATAAGATGGACTTAATCTCTTAAACCTCTTTAAACTACGCTATGTACATAGTCCCGTGGCCCCGGGTCTGACACCTCTATCTACCCCAACAAGAGTATTTTCACTCTTGCGTTTATGCAACCACAGACATCAAATTAGAAGACATACCTATAGTCTGTGAGTATCCCGATGTCTTTCCAGACGATTTGCCTGGAATGCCACCAGATCGGGATATCGAGTTCATTATTGAGCTCCAACCTGGCACAGCTTCTATTTCCAAAGAGACCATATCGAATGCCGCCCAATGAATTGGCCGAGCTAAAAATCCAACTTCCAAGATCTTCTGGACAAGGGTTTCATACGCCCAAGTGCTTCACCTTGGGGATGCCCCGCTCTTTTTGTAAAGAAAAATGACAATAGCTTAAGGCTATGTGTCGACTATCGCCCACTCAATGCAGTCACTGTCAAGAATAAATATCCTCTTCCTCGCTTTGATATTTTGTTCGACCAACTAGCTGGAGCCAAAGTCTTCTCTAAGATTGATCTACGCTCTGGTTACCATCAAATCAAAATCAAGCCTAGCGATATTCCAAAAATAGCTTTCTCGACCAGATATGGACTTTATGAATATCTAGTTATGTCTTTTGGACTCACTAATGCACCGGCATACTTTATGAATCTTATGAATTCAGTCTTTATGCCGGAGCTTGATAAATTCGTCGTGGTTTTCATCGACGATATTCTAATATACTCTAAGACTGAAGAAGATCATGCTAATCATATACGTGTCATTCTTCAACGACTACGTGATCACCGCCTTTATGCCAAATTCTCTAAATGTGAGTTCTGGCTTGATAGTGTGAAATTTCTGGGACATAATATCTCCAGTGAAGGCATATCGGTTGATCCCACTAAAGTTCAAGAAGTTATGGATTGGAAGCCTCCAACTTCGGTCCATCAAATCCGTAGTTTCCTTAGATTGGTAGGATATTATCGCCAATTCATTCCAGACTTCTCCAAAATAGCCAAACCCATGACTGAGCTACTCAAGAAAGAGATTAAATTCCATTGGGATGATAAGTGTGAAGAAGCATTTCACACACAGAGAAAACTTCTAACCACTACTCCAGTGTTAGCTCAGCCAGATAGTGCCAAGCCTTTTGATGTCTATTGTGATGCTTCCGGAATCAGACTTGGTTGTGTGCTTATGCAAGACAACCGAGTTATTGCTTATGCTTCCAGAGCACTCTGAAATCATGAACAAAACTATCCAACCCATGATCTTGAGTTAGCAGCTGTTATTCACGCTCTCAAGATTTGGAGACATCATCTTATGGGCGCCAAGTGTAATATTTACACTGACTATAAGAGCCTCAAGTATATCTTTACCAAGTTGACCTAAATATGAGGCAAAAGCGTTGGTTAGAACTAATCAAGGACTACGATCTTGAGGTGCACTACCATCCCGGCAAGGCTAATATGGTTGCGGATGCACTAAGCTGCAAGGCACATTGTCATTGCTTATCCATAGAAATCTTCAGTGAAACTCTCTGTTATCAAATGAGGAAACTCAATCTGGAGATCATTCCTCAAGGTAGTCTGAATCTCCTACCTATTGAGCCTACTCTTCAAAATAGAATCATCATATCGCAAATGCATGATGAAGGTATCAAAATTATCAAACAGAAACTATCTCAAGGAGAAGCAAAATATAGGTGTTTCCACACGGATCATCAAGGAGTTCTATGGTTCAACAATCGTATTGTTGTACCTAAAAATCATCAGCTTCGTAAGCAAATCCTTGATGAAGCACATCTATCCAAGTTTTCTATTAACCCTGGTAGTACAAAATGTACCAAGACCTTAGGCAGAACTTTTGGTGGACCAGAATGAAAAGAGAAATTGCTAAGTATGTGTCCGAATGTGATACATGCCAGAGAGTCAAAGCCAATCACCTAAAGGTATCCGGTACACTCCAACCACTACCCATTCCGTCGTGGAAATGGGAAGACATTAGTATGGATTTCATCATTGATCTTCCTAACACATCTCCGAAACATGATTCCATATGGGTAATCATTGATAGACTCACCAAAACTACTCACTTCATTCCTGTGCATACAACTTATACTATCAAAAAGTATGCCGAAGTCTATCTTGATCAGATTCTTCGTTTGCATGGTGTCCCTAAGACCATCATTTCTAATCGAGGGGCACAATTCATTGCACACTTCTGGGAACAATTACAATCTTCTCTCGAAACCAAGCTGATTCGAAGCTCTGTAAACAATCCACAAACTAATGGACAGAATGAGCGAGTTAATCAGATTCTCGAAGACATGCTCTGAGCTTGCATCATTCACTATGGTACAAACTGGGACAAATGTCTAGCCTTGGCCAAATTTTCTTATAACAATAGTTATCAATCCAGTCTTCAAATGGCTCCATTTGAAGCGTTGTACGGTCGAAGATGTAGAACTCCTTTGAGTTGGTCTCAGACCGGTGAACGCCAAATCTTCGGACCCGATCTAGTTACTGAAGCCGAAGATAAGGTCAAGATTATCCAAGCCATCCTTAAGGCAGCCCAGTCTAGACAGAAAAGTTATGCAGACCAAAGAAGAAAACCCTTACAATTCCAAATAGGGGATCATGTCTATCTTTGAGTATCTCCTATTAAGGGTGTTCAACGTTTCGGCATAAAGGGAAAATTGGCACCCTGATATGTCGGACCTTTCGAAATCACCAAAGCTCGTGGCCCAGTGGCTTCCAGACTTCGTCTTCCTTCTCAGTTGGCCGCCATTCATGATGTCTTTCATATATCTGAACTCAAGAAGTGCATCAAAGTGCCTACTGAGATCATTGAACAACAAGCCATCGAGATCGAGCCTGATCTATCTTATATCGAACAACCTCTTCAAATTCTAGATACCAAGGAGAGAAGCACTAGAAGAAAGAAGATTAAAATGTATAAGATCTTGTGGGACCATCATACTGTAGAAGAAGCTACCTGGGAAACTGAAGATTATCTTCAGAAAAACTTTCCGGAGTTCCTTAAGAATCTTTAGGTAATTATCTTCCAATACATCACTCTGGTAATCTCGGGACGAGATTCCTTTTAGGGGGGGGAGGTTGTGACACCCTAGGTGTCAAAATTTTAAAACACTAGGAAGGAATGTGTAATGTGTGTATTGAATTGTGTGTAATTGTGTGAATGAGTGAATATAAGGACTTATGTGTAATTTTTCAAAAGTAGGAGTCCTTTTATGCAAAATATTTGAATTACACATGTAACTTCCAATTTTGACTAGGGTTAAAAGTGTAAAAGTGTTAGTCATTATTACATTACTGTAACACCCTAAGGTAATTTTCCCTAATTTTAATGAATTTATTTGGGCTTAAATAAATTTTCCATGGCTTCTCTAATTTACCTTGCATTTAAAGTAATTTTAAAATGCAAGAAAATAAAATTTATCATAGGATCAACTTGCTTGTGCATTCATGCTGGAGCATTGGTTTTATTCGTGTTGAGTTTATAGAGTTTGAATTCAAATTCATTTGAATTCAAATGGATTTGTTTGAGTAGTTTGAGGGTAGAAGAGTAAAAGAAAAGGAGAAGAAGATAGCAGCCCATCAGCCAAAACCTCTCTCTCCCTCTCTTCCCTAGCCCAAGCTTCCCCGAGGCCCAGCTCTCTTCCCTCTTTCCTTTCTCCCGAGTGGGCCGCGCCCCGGCCCACTTCCTCCCAGCCCGAGCAGCGCTTTCTCCCTCTCGCGCGCAGCGGCCCACGTGCGCTCGCTCTCCCCCGCTTCCTCCTTCTCCCTCTGCCAACTGGGGCCCGCACGTCAGCATCCCCTTCCCCTCTCGTTTCTCTCCTCTGTTTTTTCCCCCGCCGGCCGGCCGCCCTGCCGCTGACCGTGGGCCGCTCCGCCGCCCCTGGGCTCCCTCCTCCGTGCTCGCAAGGCCCGCTGGCCAGTGCCCGAGCTTCCCCTTGCTTCTAGAAACCCACCCGCGCTTGGATTAGATCGGACCGCAACGGCCCGCGGGATGCGCGGCACCCGTTGCCGGGCGACCCGCACGCCGAGGCTGCCAACCCCCTCCCTTCTTAGCCGCAACTGTTCCTCGCCCTCTCCCTCAGCCGCCTCCGCGTCCCAGCCGCCTGAGCCCCTCCCTGCACTACCCCTTTCCGCTGCTCGGTGTTCGGTAAGCCGCAAGCCGCTCCGGGCAATTGGTCGCCGCCGGTGAGCCTCACGCCTCCGTGACTCCTCTGCCAGCTTCACGGATCGACCCCGAGCCCGACCGTGGGATCCAGACGCCGGGAGCATCGCCACGTCGACCCGTCCGCGAACACCGGCCTACCTCGCCGCCAGCCTCCGCCGAAGTCGCCTCTGCGCCGCATCTCCACTTGTCTCAGCCCCCCGGTGAGCCGCACTCCCTCGCCCTGGTCCTTTTGCACCGAATGTCATAGCCCTTAGCCACCCGTAGCGCCCGGAACACGCGCGCCGCCGTTACGCCACGTCGACCCGTCCGCGAACACCGGCCTACCTCGCCGCCAGCCTCCGCCGAAGTCGCCTCTGGGCCACATCTCCACTTGTCTCAGCCCCCCGGTGAGCCGCACTCCCTCGCCCTGGTCCTTTTGCACCGAACGTTGTAGCCCTTAGCCACCCGTAGTGCCCGGAACACGCACGCCGCCGTTACGCCGCCGCGCCGAGCCGCCCCTCACCGTGGGGAGCAACCACCCGAGCCCTAATTCACCTTCTTGAGCACCTAGATGAGTTCCCCACGTCGTGCTCGACCTCCAGGGCTTGATGTCATTCAAAACCGAGCCCGGACGGCCAAGATAGGCCAAGTCCGGCGTGTTTCCCCTGAGCGCTGCCGCGGGAGACCCATCGCCGGCGAGCAATCGCCACCGCCCGTGTCCCCAATTCCCACGGCTGTTAGATCGGTAGCCCACGTCCCAGATTAGATCATGGCCTCCTTTGATGCGAACCGTAAGATCCTGATCCGAGCGACCACGTCCGTGCGTACCGGTTCGCTCGGGGTTTTAAATCTAGGCCGTCCATCTCAGATCCAGCGGGGGGTATTAGATCCGAGGGAAGATAGAGTCCGAAGCATAGGATCGAGATCCAACGGGTGGAAACTGCGTGTACCCCTTCGCAAGATGAATCTAATCCGGGCTGTTGGGGTTAGATCTAACGATCCAGAATCCAGGATACTGCTTCAGCCCGCGCCCTTTGCTAAAGAGTCCCCAGCTTTTCTTATATTCAACCCGCGGTCCACCCTTAGTTCAAAAGTATTTGCAGTCAAGTCCTATTTTACTCGTTTAGACCCCTGCGCTTTCGGGTTTTCGTGCCCGCAGTCCATGCCGCGTGTTTTCACGTGCTAGCCCCTGTGTCTACCCTTTCTTTATGTTTAGGTCCCTGGTTTTTGTCCAGAACCCCCTGTAGTCCAGTTTTTCTCGCAGATAGGTCCGTGGATCTTGTTTCAAGCGTAGTTTTCACGTTTTAGCTCCGTTTTAAGCGTTCTTTATATCCGCGCGATCGTTGTAATGCGTAGAATAGTTCTAGGCTAGTTTTATGTGCTGTTCTATTGTATTGGTGTACTGTTTCTTATATTTTGCTATTGTTTGCATGTGTGTGCATGTGTGGCCCATGTATTGCTGATACGATCGTGAGTAGACGTCGAGCCACCGGAGCATTACTAGGAGCAGCCATCTTTCGAGCAGTTCAAGCAGCAGCCGGGAGAGTACGAGGAAGGCAAGTATAACATGAACCTCCTATCACCTTAAATACAATTTCATACTGCATTTTAATACTGTATGCCTATAAGGACTTTCCTAGCCACTTTATATCCTTTATATATTTCCTTTGGGTTGCATTTTGGTTAGTTGTGCTAGGTTGCTGCGCTATAACATATCTTGGTCCTTTTTAATTAATTTGATTAATGGTCTTATGCAACTTAATTCTAGAGCCGACCCTCTGTGCTGTGTGCTTGAGTGGTTTGTGCGTCCTTAAAAGATGTTTTTATTAGAAACATGGTTTAGGGGGCCAGCACAGTGCTTAGTGCTTGGTTGGCTACTCTCCATAAGGACCGGTTCATAGAGCGACAACCTGGGACAACCGCGCAACCACAAGACTGGAATGGGACGGTCTTGACTTACTAATTAGGTCATTTTGGTTCGGGAGTAACTTACCTGCGTGGGCAAGAGGGGTGGTAAGCTTCAATGGTCCCTGCTCCTCCAGCTTGGTCTGTGCTGTGTGTCTTGTACCCCCGGAGGTGGGCCCCATCGTCGTTGATCCAGAAATCTTAGCGGTTACACCTTACCAACGTGATCCATTGTAACGGTCAAGTAGTGTGCTTGCTAGCCATCTCACCTAAGGAAGTGTGATGAACAACTAGCGTAGGTCACGACTTGTGGGTAAAGTTGTGCAACCTCTCGAGAGTGTAAAACTGATATATCAGCTGTGCTCACAGTCAAGAGCGGCCCAGATCCTCCTTTTGATTAGTGGGGTTATCAACCTTTGATTAGGGAGATTCCCCGGGTGGTTGTGGTTTGGATGGTTCTCAGTAGTTCTTATTTAATATTGATTAATTTATTATGCAATTGGGTTTATGGTAACTCATCCACTTGTAGTAACTAGCTTTAATAAAATTTGCCAAGACTATAAGCTTATGCAGTTGAGTCAGCTAGCCTAGAGCCTCATAGTTTGTGTTATACTTGTTGAGTACGAGTTTGTACTCACACTTGCCTCTCTACTCTTCTGTTCTATTTCGGATATCTTCGACTGCTGCTCAGTGCCTGGCAACGTGGAGGACTACGTCAGCGGCTTCGACGACTTCTAGGCGTTTGTCTCCCAGTCGACGTCCCTGTGGCGCCCAGCTCTTCATGTATTCATTTTACGTTTCCGCATTCCTTGAACTATTCTTGATTCAGTTGTAATAAAGATATTCATTTTATAATTTATACGCTTTTATTCGTGACATGTGTTGTGATATCTTGATAATCTGTTGTATATATGCGTGACTTGATCCTGGCGCATATATGATTGCTCGATTTATGTTCTTATAAATCGGGTGTGACAATTATCTAGACTTGCAATTCAGTCCAAAAGTATATGGAATTTACTTAACTAAGGAGAAAAACTTTGAAAAGTTTAAATTGAGTCTAAAGTTTATAAATAAAGCTCTATCCTTTGAATTTTTTAATGGGAAACCTAAATAAAACTTGTAGGATTTGAAAAGATCTACAACTTTTATTTTGACCTATTTCTCATTTGAACTTTAGATTAGTGGGAAATGTTGGTTTACAGTGAGGTCTCTGGAATTTTTTGAAACAGCAAATTAGCCCCTGCCCCCCCCCCCTTCTGCTTCCTCCTCTGTCTCCTCTGCCGTGCGACAGCGCCGCCGCCCGCTGCCGTTGCCGCGCAGCCCGAGGCCGAACACTGCTCCAGCGCCGCTACACGCGTCGCCTTCGAGCTCGCCCACCGCCTTAACTCCTCCTGCTGGCCCTCCCCGAGCGCGCCACGCCGTCGCCCGAGCCGCCAGCAGCTGCTTGCTATCGCCGCCGCTACTCACCATCGCTGCCACTCTGCCGGCGCCATTTTCTACTCTAGTAGCTCCCCTGCGTCGCCTGTAGGCCGGCCGCCGCACTAGCTCCTCCCCTCTGGCTCTTCCCCGCGCGTGCCACGCTGCCCCGCCTCTGCTCAAGTTCCGCCCGGCCGCCACCTTGCCGCCGTCGTGCCCAGCGCTCATGCGTGCTTACCCACCCTTCCTTGCTAGTATAAAACACTCAGTAGCTTTCCCTCCCTCCATTTCGCTCTCCCTTGCACTTGCCCTTCACACCAAGCTTCAAACCCACCGTCACCGCTCGAATTCTTCTCCAGCGATCTCTCCGCTCACCGTGGATAGACCACCACAGCTCCTCCCGATCCATGACAGCTCCTCCTCTAGCTTCACCATGATCCCATGAAGCTCGCCGCCCTTCACTCGACTACTTTTGAGCTCCAATTTTGCCATCCCGACGCTCGCCGGTGACCTTCTCTTCCGCCGTCATCACGGTCGCCGTGGGTCACCTCCTGCCCGTGGCTGTTAGCTTCAATTGCGTGTGGTAATGCATCCTTCGTGGATCACTGCTGCTCATGTGGAGGACCATTATAGCCATCGATCACCGAAACATCACCGTCGCCGCTGACCTCTCCGCTGTCACCTCGGTCTACCGTGGAGATCTACCTTCCCGACCACCCCGACCCTCGCCAAGGTGCTTAACCGAACCATCTTGCTTCCCTGGAGCTTTTCCCCCACCTCTGATCCACCGCTGGTGAGCCATCACACCGGAACACCGCCGCCGTGGTTGAGCTCCATCGCCGCCGCCTCGGTTCACCGCCGTTCCACCCCCTCCGGTCAACCCCGACCTGCACATCAGCCCTAGCTAGGACCGCCCTAGTCCCCTGAACATTCGTGGTCGGTTCCCCCTCGCCGCCAGCGACCGCCGTCGCCGGAATTTGGCCGGCACATCTCAGCCTCTCTGTCCCGATGAGCTAAGGACCCAATTGCAATGATTTAAATCTTCCCAAGGGCCTGGCTGCAAGATTTCAGTCCCTCCTCTCAATTCAAAATTAGTGATTTTACAAATTTTTAGAAATTTGTAGAAAATTCAGAAAAAGGCCAAACTAGTTTTTTTTGAATCCTTGAAGTAAATTCTACAACTTTTGTTACTAGAGTCCGGTTTGAAACCAAATACTTTTTGAGTTATTTAAAAACTTAACAAAAGTGTATCTTGAGCATAACTTGTGCATGCTAGCTCTAGTATTTGTGATTTTTGATGTGTAGTCTGTTTAGGTTTTTAGTAAGCTTGTGTGGAAATTTCAAGTACAGTACTGAACTCTAGTTTAAATTAAATTAAACTTATGCAAATCAAACTTGTTAACCTAAGTCAATTAATCCAAGTAATTCTAAAAATTGAACTAAGATACAATAGTAGGTTTGAATTATAATTTCTTGTCTTAGGAAAATTGTGTGTATCCAATTATTGGATTGCAACTTTATCGTGAAATAAAAGCATGAACATTTCTCAATTATAATGTTTGCATATCATTGTTATCGCCATAATTTGACTGGGCCAAGGGATGGGCCGAGAGCAACATGGGCTGAAGGAAATCATCGTAACGGTTTGCGAATCGGCTTTTGTGCTAACATGTCAAGGGTCGGGATGGCCATGTATCTAGTAAGGATAGTTTAAATATAGTAAGTTAGAGATTGTATCGTAATCAGCTTGGGTTAGTTAGAAAAGATCAAGTCTCCGGACTATAAATATGTATCGTGAGATCCAATAAGAAGGAGGAACCCAACATTCACAACAAACTTTTGGCGTACCGCCACCCCTTCCTCGAGGGCTTTCTCCAGGTAATCGACATGCTGCTCCGATCATGTTCCGCATGATCGGAGCAGTGTTGCGTTTATCTGCTTATCTTTGTGTTTCTCATACTGAAGCGTTGTTGATGGCGAGTAACACTAGTTATCTTAAATGATTATGTACTGCGTTAGTTCCGAATAGTCCATCTATGTTGCCCTTGTACGTGATTTCGGGTGCAAGGGCAGCACCTTGCTCTGTTATTGCTTAGTAGATCTAATCTGTTATGGTAGTTCTTTGCATTATAAGAATTCGGTTTAATATCCGTATGATTAGGCCCTTCAAACGGGTTAAATGTTCCGGCTGCATGATTGGTGCTTTATGGTAATCTGAGGGATTGTTCCAGGAATTGACTTGTTAGTTGGTTTTTAGGCCTCTTTTTAGGTTAACGTCTTGTTATCTTTCATGATCGTTAGGCTTAACTACGCGCGGGATGTTTCGGTTGCACGGTGAAGGCTTTTTCTGTCGTAGATTGGGTTAGCTTGGTAATTACAGAGCATGCTTTTGTCTTTTTCAACGGATTCATACAAGGTATTCGAATATTAATAGATCCGATCTGTTAAATGGGTGCAATCGGCTTCTTGTAGCCGATTCTAAGGGTCACAAAGAGGCCTAACTTGGTACAAGGACAGGCCCGACCCAGTGCAGAGGCTCCATCGGCTCTTTTAGCCGATCTTGGGAGGCATTTTAAGAGCCGATCGCGGCTCGGACTAATGTTTGACATGGCTGTGTATGCAGGGAAATAACTGATAATGGCTTCTACACCTTCCTGATCAGGCATAGGTCAGGTGGCACGCTTACCACATCATCAAGCGAGGGCGTGTGCTGGACTTCTGGGCCCTTGACCGAGGGACCTGGACCCACCAGCAGTCCCGGGGGCCTCCCGGCTCCTCGTGTTGCCTGTCGCTGCTCGCTGGTGGGTTTTGACCGACAACAATAATATAGACTCAACCACTCTCGCTGACGGAGACTACCAATTGATCCTGGAACCAGAAGGGGATAATTCTGAAGACCCCGGGAACATTATCGGAGATATAACTGAAGCCCCGAACCCTGGTTCGGGAAGTTTTAATATTGACATCTCTAACCCCAGCCCCTCCAACGAATGCAAGCCCCAGACTGTAACACCCTAAGGTAATGTCCCTAAATTTTAATGAAATTATTTGGGCTCAAATAAAATTTCCAGCGTTTTCCTAATTTATCCTGCATTTAAAGTAATTTTTCAACGCAAGAAATTAAAATTTTATTGTAGGATCAACTTGCTTGTGCATTCATGCTGGAGCATTATTTTATTTGTGTGGGGTGTGTTTGTTTTGAATTCAAATGGTTTCGTTTGAATAGATTGAGTAAAGGGGAAAGGAAAGGAGAAGGAATAAAACCAGGCAGCCCGGCCCACTCTCCTTTTCTCCCTTGGGCTCCTTTCCCTCTCCCCCCTTCTCTCCCGAGGCCCAGCACACTCTCTCCCTCTCCCCTTCCCCGCATGGGCCACGTCGGCCCACTCTTTTCCCCACCAGCCCATCGGCCGGCTCAGCCCATCGGCCGCGCGCTCCCCTCCTTTCCCTTCTCTCGCTGTCGCCCCGGGCCCGCGTGTCGGCACCCTTCTCCCCTTCCTCTGTTCTCTCCGGTGCTCAACGACCTCCGAAACCGCCGGCGAGCTTCCCCTCTGGGCCTGCACACCGAGGCCTCGACCCCCGTCCTTAAGTGGCCCCGCAGCCTCCACCCACCTGTGCCTACCTGTGCCCTAACCCTAGTCGCCACCGAAGGTCTCCAGTGCCGCCGCCTCTTCCTTTTCTGCTCCGGTCACCTCGGCCTTCGGTGGTCAGGCTGCTCCGCTGCACCTCAGGCCACCGCCACCCCTGCAAGAGATCCGCCTCGTCGTCTAGGGTTTCTCCAAGCCGGCAATTGGGCCGGGAACGTCTGCTGCGACGGGAATCAAACCGAGCACACACGTCGGTAATGGCCTCCGCCACCCCAATTGCTCGCCGTCGTCGGGCCTTTGGCCGTGTTGACCCCCTGAGCACCTCTGCAGGACCCGTGCGCTTAGATTTGAGGGACCAGCAGACCTGAAGCAG
Organism: Panicum hallii; assembly: GCF_002211085.1. Taxonomy (NCBI): domain Eukaryota; kingdom Viridiplantae; phylum Streptophyta; class Magnoliopsida; order Poales; family Poaceae; genus Panicum; species Panicum hallii. The sequence continues at coordinate 30,360,661 of NC_038043.1, forward strand.
CCCCACCTCGGCCCATCCGCGATCACCCCGAGCATTGCTTCCGCAGGACCTCGCCGTCGGCCGTCCTCCGCCACGCTCCAGGCACCGCAGCCCCTTGGTGAGCTCCACTCCCTTCCCCTGGTCATGTTGCACCGAATGCCGTAGCATTTAGGCCTCTGTAGCGCTCGGAACGCGCGCACGCCGGCGTGTCCGCCGCCCCGAGCCGCCCCGTCGTGGGGATCACCTAACCGAGCCCCCTCTCGCCTTCTGTAGTGCCTAGATGAGTTTCCCATGTCGTGCTCGACCTCTAGGGCTTGACGTCATCCAGATCCGAGCCCGGAGCATGAAGTTAGCCTGTCTCCGGTGAAGCGCCGCCGTGGGGAGTTCATCTCCGTCGAGGCCCGCCACCACCCGAGCTCCCAAGACATCCCGGCCGCCCGATCTGAGTCCAACGCTTCGGATTAGATCTAGCCTGGGTCGTGTGAGGGTCGTCAGATTCAGATCCGAAGGCTGATAGGCGCGCGTACCGGTTCGGGGTAGGAAGGAGTTAGAGCCGTCCGATTCAAGATCTACGACGGGGATTAGATACCGTTTAGGTTGGATGCCGTCCGTTGGATCCAGATCCGAGGGACCCAAATCGCGCGTACCCCTTCGCTGTTAGGATCTAATCTGGGCCGTAGATGTTCGATCCGGCGGCCCAGATTAAAACGTATCGGTTCGGCTTGGTAGTTTTGCTAAAGAGTCCCTGCGTTTTCCTGGAATCAACCCGCGGTCCACCTTAGTACAAAAGTAATTGCAGTTCGGTCCTGTTTTACCCGTTTAGGCCCCTGAGCTTTCTAGTTTTTGAACCCGCCGTCCATGCCGTGTGTTTTAGCGCGTTAGACCCCGAGTCTATGCTTTAATTACATTTAGGTCCCCAGTTTTCGCACAGAACCCCTTGGAAGTCCAGTTTTCTCGCAAATAGGTCCCTGGATCTTGTTTTAAGCGTAGTTTTCGCGTTTTAGCTCCGTTTTAGGCGTTCTTTATATCCACGCGATCGTTGTAACGCGTAGAATAATTCTAGGCTAGTTTTATGTGCTGTTCTATTGTATTGGTGTACTGTTTCTTATATTTTGCTATTGTTTGCATGTGTGTGCGTGTGTGGCCCATGTATTGCTGTTACGATCGTGAATAGACGTCGATCCACCGGAGCAGTACCAGGAGCCTTCTTCCGAGCAGTTCGAGCAGCAGCCGGGAGAGTACGAGGAAGGCAAGTATAACATGAACCTCCTATCACTTTTAAATACAATTTCATACTGCATTTTAATACTGTATACCTATAAGGACTTCCTAGCCACCTTTATATCCTTTATATATATCCTTTGGGTTGCATTTTGGTTAGTTGTGCTAGGTTGCTGCGTTATAACAAATCTTGGTCCTTTTTAATTAATTTGATTAATGATCTTATGCAACTTAATTCTGGAGCCGACCCTCTGTGCTGTTTGCTTGAGTGGTTGCGTCCTTAAAAGATGTTTTTGTTAGAAACATGGTTTAGGGGGCCAGCACGGTGCTTAGTGCTTGGTTGGCCACTCTCCATAAGGACCGGTTCATAGAGCGACAACCTGGGATAACCGCGCAACCACAAGACTGGAATGGGAAGGTCTTGACTTACTAATTAGGTCGTGTTGGTTCGGGAGTAACTTACCTGCGTGGGCAAGAGGGGTGGTAAGCTTCAATGGTCCCTGCTCCTCCGGCTTGGTCTGTGCTGTGTGTCTTGTACCCCCGGAGGTGGGCCCCATCGTTGCTGATCCAGAATCCTTAGCGGTTACACCTTACCAACGTGGTCCTTTGTAACGGTCTCGTAGTGTGCTTGCTAGCCATCTCACCTAAGGTAGTGTGATGAACAACTAGCGTAGCCCACGACTTGTGGGTAAAGTTGTGCAACCTCTCGAGAGTGTAAAACTGATATATCAGCTGTGCTCACAGTCATGAGCGGCCCAGATCCTCCTTTTGATTAGTGGGGTTATCAACCTTTGATTAGGGAGATTCCCCGGGTGGTTGTGGTTTGGATGGTTCTCAGTAGTTCTTAATTAATACTGATTAATTTCTTATGCAATTGGGTTATGGTAATTCATCCACTTGTAGTAATTAGCTTTAATAAAATTTGCTAAGACTAAAAGCTAATGCAATTGAGTCAGCTAGCCTAGAGCCTCATAGTCTGTGTTATACTTGTTGAGTACTAGTTGGTACTCACACTTGCCTCTCTACTCTTCTGTTCTATTTCGGATATCTTCGACTGCTGCTCAGTGCCTGGCAACGTGGAGGACTACGTCAGCGGCTTCGACAACTTCTAGTCGTTTGTCTCCCAGTCGACGTCCCTGTGGCGCCCAGCTCTTCATGTATTCATTTTACGCTTCCGCATTCCTTGAACTGATTCTTGATTCAGTTGTAATAAAGATATTCATTTTATAATTTATACGCTTTTATTCGTGACATGTGTTGTGATATCTTGATAATCTGTTGTATATATGCGTGACTTGATCCTGGCGCATATATGATTGCTCGATTTATGTTATTATAAATCGGGTGTGACACAGACATAAACCGCTATTTTATTACACTGCAAATTATATATTCATATATATATCTACTTGTGCATGTAAGTTTCCAGGAAATTGTATTGAAACCCTAGTTGCATATTCCTAGAAACCTATGTACTGAATAATAGAACCTGAGTCCGAATATTTGCTAAGCTAATAGAACCGGTACAAGTCGAGTGATTCCTTGTCACTCACGAGCTTTATAGGAGTTGCAATGTTTACATTTCTGCAACCTCTATAAGGATGACGGACAGGGTTGTGATTATGATTCATGACCTCGGTAAAAACCCCATCTGTGTTGATGAAAATTTGATAAGATCGCAATGTGTGGTAGCGGTGGTTAAGCGTTTGAAAGTACTAGCCACATGCTGCGAAATATGGTAAGCGGTAAGCCTAGTAACCGATCAGCCCGAGGAGTGGACATACCCCCTACCACTTGTAATTTGGTTTTTCGCACACGCACCGACATGCGGGAGTATGTTCCGCAGCGGATGTGAGTACGTCCTATAGTCACGCACACTGTAGGGGTACGTTTCGCACAGGCGGACAGGAGTACGATCATGTAGTCACGCTACAGATGTACGTCCTGCACATTGGATGTGCGTATGGTCCTACAGTCGCTTGTGGTGGCACTGATCCACAAGTCGGAATGAAAGGTAAACGGTTGCTTCGGAACAATCGTTGAATGTTCCAAGCGTGTGAGTTAGGTTTGTCTTGCAAGGTTTTGAAATTCGATTTAGAATCGTCTATTTCTCGTGGAGATTGAGACTGCTTGATCCCTTTGCCACATAGAGTAACTAGAGCAACCTGATGATGGTCAAAGATGATATTTGTTTAAAGGATTCTACCATGCTTGAATAGTTATAGTTGCTTACCTAGAATGGATAATCAACTAGAACCTGAAAATTAAAAGTTAAAATTAAGGATCTACTCTTTGTTGCTTTTCAGCTGAAAACTATACCCAGAACCATTAAAAGCCTTCATAGTCTAGTTACATGGCTAAGTATACCATGAAACGGGTAAGCCTTGCTGAGTATTAGCATACTCAGCCTTGCATTGTGACTTTTGTTCCAGGTAATCCCCCTGAGGACTCTACTCTGCCTGTGCCATGGCCCTATGCTCTTCCCGATGGTTGGTCCGTGGAGTGGAATCCGTCCCCGGCCAACACAGGTCCCTCCGAGTGATGTTGAGCATGGGCTTAGCTCAAACATCCGTTGTGCGACGTCTGTAGTGTCACGTTTTGTTTTCCGCTGTAGATACTTCAACCTAAACAGTATTGTACAAATTCGTACTAGCTAGGTCTTGCTACGATGTTTGAATACTAATGTAATATTATGCCCATGATGTAAAAATGGTTGGCAGTTGTATCTCTGGACTCGCCTTCGTGCGAGGTACCTTATTTTGATCCTGAGATAGGTGATTTTATCGGGACTTTACCCGACAAATCATGGGGTTACACCGTTTGAAGTGCGGTTGAGCCTTTAATGCTTTCCAAGAAAGGATCCGCGCACTTGAGCCGGTGTAATTCAGGTTGGTTCTACCACCAGCTTGTTGTTTTAAAACAATGTCTGTATAAGTTACTTTAAGTTTCAAAATAGTTTGTAATAATGTTTAATTATCCCGTGGACTAAAAGTTTATGATCTGTTGTATGATTGTAAACTCGCCTTCATGCGAGGTAAACCTACTTCGATCCTGTTGAACCGTGGTTGTATCGGGCGGTGACCCGACAGACCAATGAGTTGTTCCGTTTGAAGTGTGTTGAGTTAGTATCGACTGTATAGCGATGACCATTGCACTTGAGCTGAAATAATTCAGGTGGTTCTGCCACATTAGAAGCAGTAATCGATAGTGTAGATGCGGTGTCTAGGTTTGAAGTTACCTTTGGTTGCTACCCTTCCCCACGGTGTGTCGGGTGTCAGACCCGGGTACACGGGACTGTACACATGGCATACTTCTCCTAGGATATGGGATGGGATATGGCCCACGCCCTACATCTGCTGTAACTACTCGTAGTACAGTAGGACTACTCGTACAATAGTGAAACTAGTCGGACATGGTAGGAAACTACCTGAGAAGTAGTCGGGTAGGACTCCTAGGCTTGTACCCGACTAGGACTTCCATGTAAACCTGTCCCCCAGACTATATAAGGGCGGACAGGGACCCCATTGGGGATAATCATCATCAAAGGCAATACAAACCACACAGGACGTAGGGTATTACACTCTCGGTGGCCCAAACCTGTCTAAACCTTGTGTTCCTTTGCACCTTCGAATTCCTGATCTCGGCAACACCCTATCTACAAACTCACCACCTCGAGGGTATCCCTCGGTGGGCGTGGCGGTAAAACACCGACATCAGGGTAGGCGGTAGGTGGTCACAGCCCTATCCATCCCTTATAGTCCCCCATGTTCGGGTTGGGCGTAGAGCTAATAGCCGGATACATTTGGCGGACCAGGATTAAGCCAGTGTCCGAAGCAAGCAAGTAATAGCTCAGCTTATCTTTTCTAAGAATCTCTATCCTTAGTCAATCGCACTACCCAGAACCATCCTATCATCTATTTTCCTTGGGTAAACTAGCTAGCAGACCATTACACCTCCGTTCCCTAAGAGATATATGATACCCTGAATACTCACGGGTGAAGTGCTACATCAGTATCTCTGTGCGCTTTGCAGATTTTTCTGTGAACGTTAAGAAATACCAACACTATGCAGGAATTTGAGCAGAAATTGAGGGAAAACATACCTTTGAATCCAAGGCACAAAATACCGACCAATCACGAGCAAGCACGAGGAGTGAAGGATGCACATGACAGCCTAAACACACTCTCAATCCAAGGCAACACCTCTCCGACCAATCAGAATGTGCCGTTCAGCCTCCCATGGATCAAAGGGCCCACCAGAGCAAGCAATCGACATAGGACTGCACCAAGTCATCCACCACCGACCTAAGGACCCACTTGGCAGCCACCCTGCCAAAGGTTGTTGCCAAAGGCGGTTAAAGCAGTTTGGCCGAACTAGAGGTTCGGCCGAACCAAACTGGCGCCGCCTCACCTCCATCTTCCATGTGGCAGCTCCTCATCACTCCCCAATGTTGGTTCCAGGTGACTTCAACTGTTTTCTTGGCTAAAGCACCCCTGGGCAAGGGTATAAATATGAGGGGAGGGGCTCCTAAATGAGACACACAACACCTTCCTCCCTCTTAAGTTCTCACTCTCACACACAAGCTTTAGGCTCACCTTAGTTGTTTAGCGCTGCCTCGGTGGTGTTAGAAAATAGGGAGAGAGTGAGGGGAAGTTGGGGAAGTGCCGGCTTCATCAGCACTCTTCTCCCGCTTGTACCTTGACGGATGCTTATCAATCAAAGTAAGTGTTTGTGATTTCCTTTGTGCTTTAGTTTCTTAGTTAAGTAATAGTTATAGTTCCTTAGTTGTTTACGGGATCAATAGTTCACTAGCTTAGTGAGTGCTCTAGAGTAAGATCGACTCTAGAGTTAGTAAAAGACGGTATAGATGTGGTGTCTAGACTTGACTTTACCTGTTGGTTGTGGTATATCTCGTGGTTAGATGAGGTAGGTGGCAGATGGTGACAGTGCTGTCTATCTAGCATAACCCTCCCCGTTTGGGTATATCCCAGTGCCGTATTGCTGGAGCAGACCAGGTTTTATCAAGGCGAAGCTAGTAGCCCGAAGTAAACAATTAGAATAGTTCTATCTTATCTTAGATTCTAGCCTTAGAAATCCTCTCTACCCCTTTTCTCTATCCAGTGTGGTGTCCATGGACGAACCTGAACCTTAGATAATATACTCACATATCCCAGTGGAATACTTCTAGATAAAAGCTACAATGGTATCTGTACGCTTGGAGATTTATTTGTGATCGTTAAAATACCCAACAGGCTTTCTGACGCTGTTGTCGGGGAATGGTAGCTATATTACCTTCGGACCCAGTTCGTCCTCGTATCTTTTTCATTTTCTTCGATTCTACCTCTACCCCTGCTATCATGGAGCTGCTATCCATCCAACAGCTCTGTATCCCAAGGGGGAGTTCTTAGAGTCACCACCCTCTACACGAATAATCCTTACATGTGGTTGTGAGCTCCTTCCCGACCTTATCGCTTGGGTTCGGAAACCTTCCTTCTCTAGGTTAGAAAGTGAAAACCCATACTACCATCTGCGTGATTTCGAGGAGCTGTGTTCATGCTTTGCCATTGCATGCATGACACAAAATACGCTCAAGAGGAAATTGTTCCCTTACTCTCTTATAGGGAAGGCTGAACAACGGTACACATATACCGTAGGCAGCATGAGCGACAACTGGGATGAGCTTAGAGACAAGTTTTGTCTTGAGTTCTTCCCCTATCCCGTATCGTTGCTCTACAAAGGGACATCCACTATTTTCATCAAAATGAGAAGGAATCCATAGGCGCAGCTTGGTTTAGATTTTTGGTTTTAGTAGAATCTGGACCTATCCTATCAATACCCAAATCCTTGTTGATTTGCAACTTTTATGAGGGCATCAAAAAGGACTCCGTGTTGGTGTTTTACCGCCACGCCCATCGAGGGATACCCCCGAGGTGGTAAGTTTGTAGGTAGGGTGTCGCTGAGATCAGAAACTCGAAGGTGCAAGGAACGCAAAGTTTAGATAGGTTCAGGCTGTGACATTTCTAGTACTTGGGAGTAAGACACACTAGAGTTTAGTGTAAAGTTTGTGTTTGTTCTTGTGAATGGGTTTAAAACCTAAATGCAAGTTACAAGGGTAAATTTAATTAGAGTTCTTTTGTAAAATGTGTTTCAATGAAAGGTAATTTCAAAATGTATGAAGGTTTGTGTTGCAAAAGCAAGTATTTACTTTTAAACCACTGTAAGAAGTGGAATTACCCTAAGGTTTCCTTTGAAATGTGAAATTTAAATAGGTTTTATTTGAAATTGCATAGTTTGTCAGATTTTGAAATAGTTTCAAAACCCTAACTCCTTTGAAGCTGATCCTTAAAGCAAAGTTGTAGCTCTTTTTAAGCCCTACACTTTTGATTTTGGGCATATTTTCATTTGGGATATGGTTTGAAAGAAAATTTTACTTTACAGTGAACCCCTTGCACTTTTGGAAAATTACGGATAAGTCCTCATCGTCTTCCTCTCTCCCCTCGCTCTCTGTTTCACTGCTGCGCCGCCCGCCGCCCCCCTCGCCAGCGATCTCCCTGGCCGCCAGCTGCCCCCTTGCTGCCCTACCCGCACCACCTGACCTCCAGCTTGCCCGCCCGCCGCTCGCCCGACCCCGCCAGCCGCCAGCAGCTGCTCCCTGCTTGGCTATGACTCCTCTTGGTCTTGTAGTGCGTCCAGGAGCCCTCCTCGACTTCTTTTCACCTCCTCTTTTTCTTCTCCGCTCGACTACCATCGCCAGAGCTCCGCCGCAGTCCTGCTTGCCCCCGTTAGCTGCCTCTGCCGCCCCACGTCCGTAACCCAGTGCTCCCCTGGCACCACCACATCCCGCCAAAAACTTCCTAGCCAACTCTTCTCCATCCTCTCGCGTTTATGCCGCCCAGAACACCGCGTCGGCGATCCTTTCCACCGCCGCCGCTCAGTCTCATCGTCGTCCCGATGCTCCGCCCCCTCGTAGCCCTCGCCAAGCTCACCACCAGCACCACATCTACGCGTAGAAGCTTCCTGGCCACTTTCCCATCGCCCTCCCGCATTCCGGCCGTCGGAACACCGCCGCCGCTCTCGGAACTTCGCCGCACCGGCTCGGACATCCGTCGAACCATCACCTCTGAGCTTTTTTTCTTCGATTCCGGTCATCCCCGAATCCGCCGTGAGCCCCTAAACCTTTTTCACCACTTTCCCCTCACCACCGGTGAGACGCCTCGCCGGAATTTGGCTACCGTCGTTCAGTTCCTCTGTTCAAACTAACCAGGGACCCAATTGCAAGTCTTCTTTTCTTTCTAGGGTCTTTTCTACAACAATATCAGTAACCCCCCAATTCAAATCTGCCAACTTTGAAAATCTATAGAAATTTAAAGAAAAATCCAAAAAATGTCAAACCAGTTTTGTTGTACTCTAAGAGTCTAGCTCTGCAACTTTTGTTACTAAAGTTTAGTTTGAAACTTAATGTTTTAAGTGTTATTTTAAAGTTTAACAAAAGGGAATCTTGTATGTATCTCTTGCATGCTAGCTTTATTTTGTGTAATCTTTGGTATGCAACTTGTATGTGGCATGAGTGAACTTGTGTGCAAATTTCACCATCAGTACTAAACTCTAACAGGAACTCATTTAAATTTGTGCAAATTAAGCTTGAAATGAATTAAGACTATTCAGGCATGTTTCTGATGCTTCCATGCTTAGATCTTTTTACCATATATCTTTCTAATGTTGAGTAATTGATAGTAATTTTTATAATTTATAGCACTGTTTAAGTTAAGGTTTTTATTTAAACTTGAAATTTGAATTTGATTCAACTACCTTAGTTTCTGCTTTCAAAAATTTATGAAAAATTTATGGCAAGCTCATCTAATAGAAGTAAACACACTCACCAAAATTCAAAGCCAGAGCCCCTATAGATTTCAAACTAAAAATAAAACTTGTTAACTTAAGTTTGAATTTGTTCATTTTTGTACCACTAACCTGTTAGGTTTAAAAATAAGAAATTAACTGAAGCTTTGTATCAACTTCAAGTGTGTATAGTTAAATTCCTAACCTCAATACTCTTATGCTTGAAGTTATAGAAATTATTTATGATACTAGTAGAGTTAATTGGATTAATGTATAATAAGTAAATTTGAATTCTTGGAATTCAAATCCTTTGCTTTGTAGTGTTTTGAATGTGAATTGTTGGATTGCAACCTTTTCGTGAAGGAATGTTATTGACTTAATAATCACTTAATTCAAATCATTGCATGTCATGTAGAATTAACGACGCTCGAAGACGGAACCTACGAATCGGTCCCGGAACCCGAGCAGGGTATATCTGAAGACCAAGTGAACGTCGCCGAGGATCTTACTGAGGCCTCGAACCAAATTTCGGAAGTTGTTGACATTCCTGACCCAGTCTCACCCAAGAATGCAAGCCCCGGTGCATAACCCAGTTTTTCAAATGATGCACTTATTATGTTATATATCTATATTGTGCATTAAGTTTTAGGAGTTGTAATGAAACCCTAGATGCATGAAACTTAGGAACCTGTGTAATGTTTTTCCGAGTCTTTACCGAATAGATGCTCTGCTAATAGGACCGGCAGAAGTCGAGTGATTTCCTGTCACTCGCACGATATAGGAGTTGATTATTTACCATTCTACAATCACTATAAGGATAACGGATGGGGTTATGTACGATATCATGACTTGAAAGAATACCCCGTCTATGTTGATTTAAGTTTGATAAGGTCGCAGTGTGTGGTAGTGGTGGTCAAGTGTTTGAAAGTACTAGCCACATACCGTAAATATGGTACGCGGTAAACCTATTACCTGATTGGCCCGGCAAGTGGACTTACCCCACCAATCGAATTTTGGTTTTTGTCACACACACGCACCGACGTGTGGGAATACGTTCTGCGTAGCGAACGGGAGTATGGCCATACAGTCGCGCTGTAGGCGTACGTCCCGCATAGTGAATGTGCGTATGGTCCTGCACTCGCTTGTGGTGGCCTTGATCCATGCCCCGGAATAAGATGGGAACGGTTGCCCGGAAAGTTAAGTTTCCGAGCATGTGAGTTAGGATCCCTTGCAAGGTTATGAAATTCGATTCAGAATCGTCCATTTCTTGCGGAGATTAAGACTGCTTGATACTTCTGCCACATAGAGTAATAACAGTAAAAGTTAATGGAATAATTTTGATGCATGCTTAATATCTACCTTGCTTGACTAGTATAGGTGCTTACCTAGAATGGTTAAAAGAAACTAGAATCTGAAAGCTAACATATGAAAGTAAGGACATACTCTTTGTTGCTTTTCAGCAAAAGAAAACTAGAGCCGTTCAACCTATCATGGTCTAGTTATGGGCTAAGTATACTCAAATGTCGGGTAAGCCTTACTGAGTATTAGTATACTCAGCCTTGCTAGTAATATGGTTTTCAGGTATGTCATTCGTGACCCAAGTGGATAGTCTGACTTGGCCCAGCACTGTTCCGCTTGGCTGGTCCGTGGAATGGGATCCGTCCCCAGCCAGCTATGACCCTTCAAAGTAACGCCATGCTTTGGGCTGAGTATGGTGCCTACCTCTGCAACGTATGTAGTCGCGTTGTTGTTTTCGCTGCTAACTCTGAGTACTGCCTGGTAAACTTGAAGTTTCGAATAATGTTTGTATAAATTTGTATTAGCTAGGATGAAACAAAATCCCTATGTAATAATGTTTAATTATCCTGTGGTGTAAAAGTTGCGAGCTGTTGTAAGGCTGGACTCATCTTCGTGTGAGGTAAACCTACGTCGATCCTGTGTAACCATGGTTGAATCGGGCGGTGACACGCTTCTGTCACCTGCCTAGCGATGGCTAGCAAGCTTGAGCCGGTATAATTCAAGCGGTTCTGCCACAGCTGGTATCAGAGCTGTAGGTTTATGCTTACAGCCGGTACTAGAGATATAAGGGTACCTAGGATTGCAGTAGCTCTTAAAAATGCTTTTAGAATAAAAATTTGTTTAACAAAAGAGTTTATAAATTACGTTGGACTCGTTAAGGTTTGTGCTTAGATCGTAAAGCCCTAAGAGTTTATATGGGAGTTATCAGGTGGCTACTAATATATATATATATAGTACAACTCTAACTTCCAGCACTATATTTTTATCAAAATTTACTTTCGAGCACAACTAATCTTAGATTTTACATTCGGGTGCGTCGTTACTCGACGTTGAGGTAAGAAGGTAAGGATCCTCAGCCAACTGAGAGAGATTGGCCTTCCCGTTGATGATGCGAACCGAATGCTGTATCTCAAGCAGTGGCTTACTTGAGATGCTGCCAATATACCAACAATTAGTTGATCATATAGGGAGTATATGGTTAGGCACAGGGTATGGTGATCGCTGTTCATACCTTCATTTTATATGGTACCCCCGTGAATACGTTGCAGACGTAACATATGTTAACTGTGGCAGAACCAACCTGAATTATACCGGCTCAAGTACACGAGTCCACTCCAGAGGGCTCTGACGTGCTTCAAACGGTATAATCCCTTGGCCTGTCGGGTAACGTCCCGATAAACCACCGATACACAGGATCAAATAAGGTTACCTCACACGAAGGTGAGTCCAGAGATACAATCACCATCACATTTTACATCACAGAGAAAATTACATTACAAGGGTTTCCAAGAGAGGTATGAAGTTTCAAATTTAGAGAAAAGATTACAAACCATTAAAGCTATGGTTTTTAGCAGCGGAAAACATACGCGACGATTACAACACGTCATTAAGACGGATGTCATGCTAAGCCCAGGCACGACATCACTCGGTATCACCAATGTTGGTCAGGGACGGATCCCATTCCACGGACCAATCTTCTGGAAGAGCACAGGGCTATGACAAGGAAAGAGTAGGGTCTTCAAGGGCTTTACCTGAAAAACATAAAACTAGCAAGGCTGAGTATACTAATACTCAGCAAGGCTTACCCGGGATTGGGTATACTTTAGCTCATAACTAGACTTATGAAGGCTTATAATAGTTCTGGGTTTAGTTTCAGCTGAAAGGCAACTAAGAGTAGATCCTTATTTTCAACTTTTAGCTTTCAAGTTCTATGTAATTATCCAATCTAGATAAGCACTTATAACTAAGCAAGCAAGGTAGAGCTCTTTATCTCAACCATCAGTATTACTCATCATTTAGTTGCTCTTGTTACTCTGTGTGATAAAGAGATTAAGTAGTCTCAATCATCATGAGAGGCGGACGATTCTGAATCGAATTTAACCTTGCAAGGTAAACCTAACTCACACGCTTGGAACATCCAACGATCATTCCGAAGCAACAGTTTGCCTTTCATTCCGACTCGTGGACAGGTCCACCACAAGCGACTGCAGGAACATACGCACATCACTCATGCAGGACATACGTCTGTAGCGCGACTACAAAACCCGTATTCCTGGTTGCCCATGCAACACGTATTTCCTCAGTCGAACATAAGTAACCAGAAGAAGCAAGACGAGTGGTGGGAGGTATGTCCACTCCTCGGGCCGATTGGTTACTAGGCTTACCGCTTACCATATTTCGCGGCATGTGGTTAGTACTTTCAAATGCTTAACCCCGATCGGCACACACCGCGACCTTATCAAATTCAACAACACAGACGGGGTATCACCTCAACCATGATACCGCACAAAACTCCCGTCCGTCATCCTTATAGTGAAAACAGGAATATAAACATTACAATTCCTATATCGCGCGAGTGACAGGAAATCACTCGACTTCTACCGGTCCTATTAGCATAGCAGCTAGTCGGATTCAAGTGCTAGTATCCATCACATTGGTTCCTAGGAGAATGCAACTAGGGTTTCAAGCAATTCCTAAGAACTTAATGCATAGAATATGTAAATAGATATAGATTGCAGTGTAAATAAAATAGTGGGTTATGTCCGGGGCTTGCCTTTACTGGTGGGTCTGAAGTCAGTAAGTCAACATCTTTCGAACTTTGGTTCGGGGCTTCAGATAATCCTTTGGTGACGTTCATTTGGTCTTCAGGAAAATCCTCCGCCGACTCTTGGGAAATCTCGTAGATACCGTTGCTGAAGTAGTCGTCTCTACATGTAATGCAACATTACACTCAAAGTATGCACATAAAACTACCTTACTTCACAATTCAATTGCAATCCAGCACTCAAATCACACACTATTCACATAACAACCCAAAAGATTTGAAGTTAAACTTAAATAGAGCTGTAGGTGGACAACTAATTAGAATCGGCTACTTGTTGAGGGTTACAACAGAGCTGATTGGAAACAACGAGGGTTTAGCTGATTGATGAGCACATCGGGTTCTTAGATGATCGATGAAAGCATCAATTACTTCAGCAGGGGGATGATTCCTAAATCAGTTGTGTCTTAACTGAGATGTGCTTAAGTGTTATTCTAGGCAACTAGGTGTGGTTATATCGGCTCGATTACGTCAGCACAACAATTGAGTGACGTATAGCCGATTGGAGTGTGGTTAAGGGTATGTGACCGATAAGTATAAAGCTGACCTCTCAGTCAGTAAATCGACTGATAGAAGTGTGTGGATAAGGATGGGGAAACTAAGGATCGATCGGTCGGGTTTGACCGATATGGAAAAGCAACTAAAATCGGCTTGGGTCGGCCGATGGCAAGAACCCTAAGATCGTGGGTGTCCTTCCGGTACATCGACTCTGTGCAGTCGATGTAGGACAGAACCAAAAGGATTGTATCGGCAGTAGCCGATACTAGAAAGGTAACAATCGTATCAGCTAACCAACCGATGGTAGAAGTATCGACTGACAGCTGTTACGCAGGAACATCATAACTTAAGGAAACGGATGCTTAGCGGTTGAACCAAAAGCTGATGTTGAAATGCAGCTGCAGAGATGTATAAGCTAAGCGACAGATGCACATGAACTAACAAAGATTCTTATACGAAAAGGGCCTTAAGGAGGTTGCAATCAAGACGAGAATAATGTCTTGATGGCGGGGTATGAGTACTCGGGTGAAAGGGTTGACTATATATCTCATATCTCTACTTGAGATATATGCCTTAGGGTTACTTTTTAGCTATAGCACATGCACATCACATAAGATACAAATAAAGCACACATTTCCTAATATTTAACATAGACCGCACTTCAAAGACTTTCAATTCAAAATCACAACATATAACTTGTAGAGTTTGACTTAGGATTTCGAATAAAAATGATTTTACATTTTTATGAACTTCCTACGAAAATCTATGAAATGTAGAAGTTCATCGATTTGAAATACAGAAAGCTTTGGAAATTTGACAAAGAACACCCTAGAACTTTCTAAAACATAGCAACCAAGTCCCTGGTCCGGGAAAACTGATAACAGGAAGTTAACGGCGATATTCCGGCAAAGGAGTCGCCGGCATTAAGAAGATTCAGTGGATTAGGGCAAACCTTGGTTATGGAGGAGAACACGAGGAAAGTGAATTCCCGCGGTGAACAGAATTGGCGACGAGAAGAGCTCGACAATGACGAGACTCCATGAGTGACGAAGAAGCTCGCCGGGGATTGTAGTGGTTAGAGAATGGCCGAAGAAGTAGTCTTCGGGGTGATTCGTGGTTATAACGGTTGAGCGATCCACGAGGGGCAAGAACCGTTGAATGTCGGGGATCATGGGACGAGACGATGAAGCCGAATGGGTTCGCTATACCGACTTCTCCGCGAACCCTAGGATTTTCCTGCTCACGGGTTGAACTTCCTCTTCCCATGCACATGCGATGCCAAAGTCGGGCCGATCGAACATCTCTGCTCGCACAAGAAGAAATCCTCCTTGGCTTCACTGCACCGCATCTCCTCCGAGCTCGTCACGCCCGACCACTGTCTTCGCTTCACGGCTTCTTTTTCGGATTCGCCACGCTGTACTCACACTTCCGCCTCCGCGAGGACCGTGGTCCGCTTGCATTAGGGTTGTGCCTTCCGTTGCGTTTTCCTCGACGGCCTCTAATGTCCATCATGCGCGACCCTCCAGCACACCAACTCGGTCGCGGTCTGAGCTCGCCCAGCGGAAACACCATCATGCGTTGCACGCCGCCGCTTTGCATGTCGTTGCCCTGCATAGATCTTCCTCCTTCTTCCGTTGTTGGTCACGCGCTCGCTTCGGCCTTGCTGTGCCTTTGCCGCGCGCTACACTGCTCTGCCGCGCACGTGTTGCTCCACCCGCGCGCTCGCATCTGCCACATCCTCGCTCCTGCCCTCGCCACTCCCGAACCGACGCGTTGTTTCCACTGTGCTGTGCTCCAGCTCTTGTTCGCCCAACGCCCGCGAGCCAGCGCCGTCTGCTCGCCTGAAGCCATCGGCTTCGCTCCTGCGCTCGGCTCACGTGCGCCACCGGCGCTGCTCCTGCTCCGGCCACGAGCTGCCGCTGCACGCCGCGCGCATCCAACCCGTCAGCGCCGAGCCGGCCTCGCTTCGCCCCTGGGCCTGGCCTACAGTCCTCCTGGCTGCACTTCCTGCCCTCCAATTTCCCCCTCGCGTTGCAGCTCCCCGACGTAGAACACGGCCACCCGCACTGCACCGCTCACCCCAGCTTCTGTGTTCGCCTGGTGTCTGCGCCCGCGCCGCCACCAGCCGCTTGGGGCCGCTCGCCCGAGCCCGCTCCGCACCGCGCTGGCTTTGCACCGTGCCCAAGCCCGCACTCGCGCAGTGCCTAGGCCTCCCGCGCGCGCTCGCGCCAGCATGCTCGCCAAGCCGCGCCACCAGCTCTGCGCACGCGCCCGCGCCTGGGCCCGCAGCTCGCGCCGCCCGCCTCCTCACGGCCGCCTGCTCCCGCGCGCCGAGCCGCTCCGCGCGCGCGCTGCTCCTCCCGCCTAGCGAGCCGGCCGAGCACCTGCCGCCCTGCCTGCTGCGCGACTCGCACCGCGCCAGCTCGCGCAGCGCCGCCCCGCCGCTTCGCGCGCACGCCCACGCGTCCGCCTGCTTGTGCGCCTGTGCTCGCGTGGGGCCGCTCGCCCCACCGCTGAGCCACGCGCGCCCGGCGCCGTGGCTCCGCCCAGCGCCAGCTCTGGCGCTGCCTGCCGCTCGCTTCCCGAGCACCCGCGTGGGGGGGCGCCGCCGCCCCGGCGCCTGCTGCCTGCTGCTGTGGCCGCCCGAACCAGTGGAGGAGGAAAAAGAGGTTAAAAGCAAGATGAACAGAGAGAGAGTGGAGATAAGGACAGACTGCCAGTGAAGAAAACGAAAGGGGCGCCAGGATAAGGGAGAGCAGAGGGGCGCAAAATCAGAAAACTGCAGGGACCTATTTGTAAAGTAAAATTTTCCATCAATCTAAAACCCAAATGAAGAAATGCCCAATACGAAAGTTGGAGAGTTTTTCAAACTCTACAACATTGCTTTAGGGCCCAAGTTCAAAAACTTAAAATTTATATTTTTACACGTGAAGTTTTGAATAAAAGTTGGATTTGAATTGCTTTTGTCCTAAGAGTGTAATTTTAAAATATTCAGGACCTAAATGCAAGAATTTATGACACGTCATAATGACGGGATAGATTCGTCATAATGAGTGGATAGACATGTCATGATGACTTGCACTTTTATATTTTAATCCTGAGTAAATTTTGAAGGTTACTTTTGTAAATCAAACATTTGCATAAAAGGACTTGTACTTTTATAAAATTACGTAAACACCCTTATTTTTACCATTTTACCCAAAATTTTTACACGCTTCAACACTTGCATTTCTAATGCAACTTTTGAATAAATAAATATATATTTTTACAAGGGATAAAATAAAGAAAACATGTTTACAAAACCACCTTTCACTTATTTTGAGATTACCCTAATCCAAATACATTTTACAAAAAACAACCCTAGGTTTTTCTGTAATTACAAAAATACCCCTTTTTACTTGCACTTTAAATTTTTCAAAAACTTCACACAAACACACATAAGCTTTATACAAACAAACACATATTTCACACTAACAAAATATATGCCTAGCATTACAAATACACGAACCGTCACAGCCCTCCCCCCTAAAAAGAATCTCGTCCCGAGATTCGGACGAAAGGCTCTGAAGGGAAGAGAAGCAAATCACCCATTAAAAATGGCAAGAAGCAATCGCACTAGAGAAGATTGAGATTGATGACGAGAGCATGGCGAGATGAGTATAACGAGAGTATGAAGAGATTGTACATAGGTGAGTTTGACAAGATAAGAGATTGTACATGAGGACGACAAATGTCGGTGACATTCATCACAAAACTCATGGATAACAAATAAGGATAGTACAAGGGTTTGATAAAGTGATGTTTGAAATATTCTTGCTCAGAGTTTATTACCTGAACAATTTAGATGATGTTGATTGCAAAACATGTCTACTTATACCGATGCAATCAAGGGATAATGACAAAATGCTCTACTCAGAGTGCAATGCCCGATATATAACCATGAATGTAATGCACTATTGAGATGTATGATTGCATTGATGGTGCAACATGAGGATGAGGGATCCCATGCACGACCGAGATGATGCATATGACACAATGCAATTGCCATGATGCTGGCCAAATGATGCATATTCCCTGATGCAAGGATGATGATGCTTGCAATGTATGCACGTAAGAAATGCATGAAATATGATGCATACCCTTATGAGTTGATGATGCACATGGCTCGCGCCCTACAACCGTTCTCTCGGAACTAACACTTGGGTAGTCCTTTATCCTTAAGCGAAGATCAAAAGTTAGGACACTAGTAAGGTTGCATAAGAAGAGATTGCAGTGGGGTTACGTCACATAGACCTAGTCACCAGTGCGCTCCTAATGGCTCAATCATGTGACTGCAGTGCACATGAGGCCTTAGGTTCCGACACGGCATCATGGTCATGTGATTAAACACCACCACAAAAGAGGAATAGCAACCCTGTAGTGCCAACAGCAGCAAGGAAGACTTAGGAAACCGAAGACAACCCGAGGTTGCACAGGAGGCACATCCATTAGTTAGTCTACGGACTTTCGATGATGATGCAACTCCATGCACTGACCAAAAATGGTACATGTTATAATGCATGACTTTTGCTGGGAGAATTGTATCCAAAAAGTAATTATTGTCCTAAATTCTTTTTAATGTATCCAAAATCATCTGAGCAAAAATTGAAGGTGCAACTTTCAGATGTTGTAACCAGAATAGCCAATAAGATATGGTACAACATCGAGAGAGGACAGATGATTCACTGAATAATGGATCCAAGGGTTTGCTGACAACTATCAAGATTTAACTGTAACACCCTAAGGTAATTTCCTTAAATTCTAATGAAATTAATTGGGCTTAAATGAATTTTCCAGGGTTTTCCCTAATTTATCTCGCATTTAAAGTAATTAAAAACACAAGAAAATAAAATTTATTATAAGAGCAACATGTTTGTGCATTCATGCTAGTGCATTGTTTTATTTGTGTTGGGTTTGAATTCAAATTTATTTGAATTCAAATAGTTGGTTTGAATGTTTGAGTGTAGAAGAGAAAAAATGAAAGAAGAAAAGGAAAAAGAAGGAGCAGCCCATTCCCTTCTCTCAGCCCGGCCCATCTCTTTTCCCTCTCCTTCTCCCGCATGGGCCACGGCGGCCCAGCTCCCCTCCTCCCCCTCGGGCCCCCCTCTCTCTCCCATTCCCTCGCGTGGGCCGCGCCCTGGCCCACTTCCCCCTCCAGCCCGAGCGCCCTCTCCCTCTTCCCTCTCTCACTGACCTGTCGGCCCCACGGGTCAGGCTCCTCCCCTTCCTCGCGTTTATCCCTTGTTTTCCCCTCCACCGGTCCGATCGCTTGGCCGCTGGTTGTGGCCCCGCGCCACCGCACCCCGGGCCCTCTCCTCCTGCGCAGCACTCAGCCGAGCTGCACGCTGGTCTAGCCCTTCCGCCTGGATCCTTCTAGAAGTCGCCCGCGCTCGGATTAGATCGGGCCGCAACGATTCCGTGAGGGGCGGAGTTCGGTTGCTCGATTGACCCGCATGCCGAGGCCGTCGTACCCCCTTTTTCTTAGCCCAGCCGCTCTCTCGTGCTCCCCTCAGCCGCCTCTGCCTTCCCCAGCTCCCCCCCGTGCCCTAGCGCTGCCGTGCTGCCGCTCGACCCGAGGACAGTGCCGCCCCTGCGCCGCCGCGATTTCGCCCCGGCGCCGCCAATCTTCGGCCCCTAACCGCCGCTGCAACAACCCGGTGTGGTAAGGAGCACGCCGCGCCCGTCCCTTGCCCCCTTTCTCCTCTGCGTGAGTGCGCCCCCTTGTTACCGTGGCCCCGTGCCGCCCTCTGCCGTGGCGAGCCCTAACCCGACCCCAATCCCCCGCGCTGGCTGCCCAGACGGGTTCGCCGTCGTCTTCTCTCTCTCCCCGTGCTAGCCGTACCCCGAACCGAGGCCGGAAGCGCCCAGTCGCGTGTTCTCTGGCGATCTCCAATCACCCTCCGCCGCGGGAGCCGAGCTCCGGTGACCTCCACCGCCGCCCGGACCTTTCTTTGCTTCTGAGTCGTCTGATCCGCGTCCAGTGGGTAGGATTAGATCCCTAGCCCCTTGATCCAGACCGACAGATCGTGATCCAGCGGATGTGATTCCCTCGTACCGGTTCGCCCGTGTCTTAGATCCCGACCGTCCATCCCTGATCCGGCGCGTGGGATTGAATTCCCTTTATGTTAGGCTCTGGTGCGTTAGATCCCGATCGGATGGATGAGAATCAAGCGTACCCCTTCGCGTAATAGATCTAATCTGAGCCGTTAGATGGCGATCCAAGGGCCCAGAACAGAAGCTACCGGTTCAGCCCGTCGGTTTTGCTAAAGAGTCCCTGTCCTTTTGAGGAAACAACCCGCAGTCCACCTGTAGTTCAAAATTAGTTACGATCAGGTCCTTTTCTTCTTGTTTGACCCCCTGAGCTTCCTGGAATTTGTGGCCGCGGTCCATGTCTAGGGTTTTCATGCGCTAGCCCCTGAGTCTATGCTTTAATTGCGTCTGGGTCCCTGGTTTTTGTCCAGAACCCCCTGTAGACCAGTTTTTCTCGCAAATAGGTCCCTGGATCTTGTTTCAAGCGTAGTTTTCGCGTTTTAGCTCCATTTTAGGTGTTCTTTATATCCACGCGATCGTTGTAATGCGTAGAATAGTTCTAGGCCAGTTTTATGTGCTGTTCCATTGTACTGGTGTACTGTTTCTTATATTCTTGCTATTGTTTGCATGTGTGTATGTGTGGACTATGCTTGATGATCGTGAGTAGACGCGGAGCCTTTGGACGAGTACCAGGAGCAGCCATCTTCCGAGCAGTTCGAGCAGCAGCCGGGAGAGTACGAGGAAGGCAAGTATAACATGAACATCCTATCACTTTTAAATACAATTTCATACTGCATTTTAATTCTGTATGCCTATAAGGATTTCCTAGCCACCTTTATATCCTTTATACATATCCTTTGGGTTGCATTCTTGGTTAGTTGTGCTAGGTTGCTGCGCTATAACATATCTTGGTCCTTTTTAATTAATTTGATTAATGGTCTTATGCAACTTAATTCTGGAGCCGACCCTCTGTGCTGTGTGCTTGAGTGGTTTGTGCATCCTTAAAAGATGTTTTTGTTAGAAACTTGGTTTAGGGGGCCAGCATGGTGCTTAGTGCTTGGTTGGCCACTCTCCATAAGGACCGGTTCATAGAGCGACAACCTGGGACAACCGCGCAACCACAAGACTGGTATGGGACGGTCTTGACTTACTAATTAGGTCGTGTTGGTTCGGGAGTAACTTACCTGCGTGGGCAAGAGGGGTGGTAAGCTTCAATGGTCCCTACTCCTCCGGCTTGGTCTGTGCTGTGTGTCTTGTACCCCCGGAGGTGGGCCCCATCGTCGCTGATCCAGAATGCTTAGCGGTTACACCTTACCAACATGGTCCTTTGTAACGGTCTCGTAGTGTGCTTGCTAGCCATCTCACCTAAGGAAGTGTGATGAACAACTAGCGTAGCTCACGACTTGTGGGTAAAGTTGTGCAACCTCTCGAGAGTGTAAAACTGATATATCAGCTGTGCTCACAGTCATGAGCGGCCCAGATCCTCCTTTTGATTAGTGGGGTTATCAACCTTTGATTAGGGAGATTCCCCGGGTGGTTGTGATTTGGATGGTTCTCAGTAGTTCTTAATTAATACTGATTAATTTTTTATGCAATTGGGTTATGGTAATTCATCCACTTGTAGTAATTAGCTTTAATAAAATTACTAAGACTAAAAGTTAATGCAGTTAAGTCAGCTAGCCTAGAGCCTCATAGTTTGTGTTATACTTATTGAGTACTAGTTTGTACTCACGCTTGCCTCTCTACTTTCCTGTTCTATTTTGGATATCTTCGACTGCTGCTCAGTGCCCGGCAACGTGCAGGACTACGTCAGTGGCTTCGACGACTTCTAGGCGTTTGTCTCCCAGTCGACGTCCCTGTGGCGCCCAGCTCTTCACGTATTCATTTTACGCTTCCGCATTCCTGGAACTGATTCTTGATTCAGTTGTAATAAAGATATTCATTTTATAATTTATACGCCTTTATTCGTGGCATGTGTTGTGATATCTTGATAATCTGTTGTATATATGCGTGACTTGATCCTGGCGCATATATGATTGCTCGATTTATGTTCTTATAAATCGGGTGTGACATTAACCCTCAAGGAAAAGCAAGATCAAGGGTTTGATTCGGCTGTCAAGCTAAGATTGGTGATAGGGTTCAAGCTAGCAGATTACGTTGGCTCCTACCACACAAAGTTAAAATAGGCATTCAGATACAAGCACATATTTCAGTACATCAACGTAACAACCAAAGCAATCAGGTCAATCCAAGATGTCATGATGCATGCACGTTCTACACGTCCTCACAAACAAAAATAACTGCCAAGTAACCTTGGACTTACGTGGTTAAGTACGGTGGCATCATATAGATACGTCTCTCCCTATATATATACTAGTCGTTCTTACGTTCAAGCTTACGTAACGAGGTTAGCATACCTGCAGAAAATCACAATATATATATGTTGAACCTTTCATGCCAGCATGTCATGAAAGCGTTCCCAAACATTACTGTTCACTATAGAAACAGCATCTGTACAATTACCACCGTACAGACAACGTTAGCATACGTCGTCGAAACAACGTATTCACGGAGGGTACCGCAAAATGCGGGGATGTTGCTGTTCATACCCCCTTACCTAACTATATACTCCCAATGTAGTCAACCGAAGTTGGTACATTGGCAGCATCTCAAGTAGGCCACTGCTTGAGAAACAGCGTTCGGTTCGCATCACCAACGGAAAGGCCAAGCTCCCTCAGTTGGCTGAGGATCCTTACCTTCTTACCTCATCGTCGAAGGTGTCGTTACAGAATGTAAAGTTGGGGTTGTGCATGAATTTAAGTTTTAACAGAAAAGTAATGCTGGTAGTTAGGGTTATATATATATATAGCCACCTCTAATTCCCTCATAAGCATTACCCTAGGGCTTTACGTACTAAGTACAATCCTTAACGAATCCAACGCGGCTTTACCAAACATTTTGTTGGTCAAACTTTTATACTGAAAGCATTTTTAAGGTAAAATGTATCTCCAGGGTAACCTTATAGCTCTGATACCAGCTGTGGCAGAACCAACCTGAATTATACCGGCTCAAGTACGCGAGTCCACTCCAGAGGGCTCTGACGTGCTTCAAACGGTATAATCCCTTGGCCTGTCGGGTAACGTCCCGATAAACCACCGATACACAGGATCAAATAAGGTTACCTCACACGAAGGTGAGTCCAGAGATACAATCACCATCACATTTTACATCACAGAGAAAATTACATTACAAGGGTTTCCAAGAGAGGTATGAAGTTTCAAATTTAGAGAAAAGATTACAAACCATTAAAGCTATGGTTTTTGGCAGCGGAAAACATACGCAACGATTATAACACGTCGTTAAGACGGATGTCATGCTAAGCCCAGGCACGACATCACTCGGTATCACCAATGTTGGTCGGGGACGGATCCCATTCCACGGACCAATCTTCTGGAAGAGCACAGGGCTATGACAGGGAAAGAGTAGGGTCTTCAAGGGCTTTACCTGAAAAACATAAAACTAGCAAGGCTGAGTATACTAATACTCAGCAAGGCTTACCCGGGATTGGTTATACTTTAGCCCATAACTAGACATATGAAGGCTTATAATAGTTCTGGGTTTAGTTTCAGCTGAAAGGCAACTAAGAGTAGATCCTTATTTTCAACTTTTAGCTTTCAAGTTCTATGTAATTATCCAATCTAGATAAGCACTTATAACTAAGCAAGCAAGGTAGAGCTCTTTATCTCAACCATCAGTATTACTCATCATTTAGTTGCTCTTGTTACTCTATGTGATAAAGGGATTAAGTAGTCTCAATCATCGTGAGAGGCGGACGATTCTGAATCGAATTTAACCTTGCAAGGTAAACCTAACTCACACGCTTGGAACATCCAACGATCATTCCGAAGCAACAGTTTGCCTTTCATTCCGACTCGTGGACAGGTCCACCACAAGCGACTGCAGGAACATACGCACATCACTCGTGCAGGACATACGTCTGTAGCGCGACTACAAAACCCGTATTCCTGGTTGCCCATGCAACACGTATTTCCTCAGTCGAACATAAGTAACCAGAAGAAGCAAGACGAGTGGTGGGAGGTATGTCCACTCCTCGGGCCGATTGGTTACTAGGCTTACCGCTTACCATATTTCGCGGCATGTGGTTAGTACTTTCAAATGCTTAACCCCGATCGGCACACACCGCGACCTTATCAAATTCAACAACACAGACGGGGTATCACCTCAACCATGATACCGCACAAAACTCCCGTCCGTCATCCTTATAGTGAAAACAGGAATATAAACATTACAATTCCTATATCGCGCGAGTGATAGGAAATCACTCGACTTCTACCGGTCCTATTAGCATAGCAGCTAGTCGGATTCAAGTGCTAGTATCCATCACATTGGTTCCTAGGAGAATGCAACTAGGGTTTCAAGCAATTCCTAAGAACTTAATGCATAGAATATGTAAATAGATATAGATTGCAGTGTAAATAAAATAGTGGGTTATGTCCGGGGCTTGCCTTTACTGGTGGGTCTGAAGTCAGTAAGTCAACATCTTCCGAACTTTGGTTCGGGGCTTCAGATAATCCTTTGGTGACGTTCATTTGGTCTTCAGGAAAATCCTCCGCCGACTCTTGGGAAATCTCGTAGATACCGTTGCTGAAGTAGTCGTCTCTACATGTAATGCAACATTACACTCAAAGTATGCACATAAAACTACCTTACTTCACAATTCAATTGCAATCCAGCACTCAAATCACACACTATTCACATAACAACCCAAAAGATTTGAAGTTAAACTTAAATAGAGCTGTAGGTGGACAACTAATTAGAATCGGCTACTTGTTGAGGGTTACAACAGAGCTGATTGGAAACAACGAGGGTTTAGCTGATTGATGAGCACATCGGGTTCTTAGATGATCGATGAAAGCATCGATTACTTCAGCAGGGGGATGATTCCTAAAGTAGTTGTGTCTTAACTGAGATGTGCTTAAGTGTTATTCTAGGCAACTAGGTGTGGTTATATCGGCTCGATTACGTCAGCACAACAATTGAGTGACGTATAGCTGATTGGAGTGTGGTTAAGGGTATGTGACCGATAAGTATAAATCTGACCTCTCAGTCGATAAATCGACTGATAGAAGTGTGTGGATAAGGATGGGGAAACTAAGGATCGGTCGGTCGGGTTTGACCGATATGGAAAAGCAACTAAAATCGGCTTGGGTCGGCCGATGGCAAGAACCCTAAGATCGTGGGTGTCCTTCCGGTACATCGACTCTGTGCAGTCGATGTAGGACAGAACCAAAAGGATTGTATCGGCAGTAGCCGATACTAGAAAGGTAACAATCGTATCAGCTAACCAACCGATGGTAGAAGTATCGACTGACAGCTGTTACGCAGGAACATCATAACTTAAGGAAACGGATGCTTAGCGGTTGAACCAAAAGCTGATGTTGAAATGCAGCTGCAGAGATGTATAAGCTAAGCGACAGATGCACATGAACTAACAAAGATTCTTATACGAAAAGGGCCTTAAGGAGGTTGCAATCAAGACGAGAACAATGTCTTGATGGCGGGGTATGAGTACTCGGGTGAAAGGGTTGACTATATATCTCATATCTCTACTTGAGATATATGCCTTAGGGTTACTTTTTAGCTATAGCACATGCACATCACATAAGATACAAATAAAGCACACATTTCCTAATATTTAACATAGACCGCACTTCAAAGACTTTCAATTCAAAATCACAACATATAACTTGTAGAGTTTGACTTAGGATTTCGAATAAAACTGATTTTACATTTTTATGAACTTCCTACGAAAATCTATGAAATGTAGAAGTTCATCGATTTGAAATACAGAAAGCTTTGGAAATTTTACAAAGAACACCCTAGAACTTTCTAAAACATAGCAACCAAGTCCCTGGTCCGGGAAAACTGATAACAGGAAGGTAACGGCAATATTCCGGCAAAGGAGTCGCCGGCATTAAGAAGATTCAGTGGATTAGGCCAAACCTTGGTTATGGAGGAGAACACGCGGAAAGTGAATTCCCGCGGTGAACAGAATTGGCGACGAGAAGAGCTCGATAATGACGAGACTCCATGAGTGACGAAGAAGCTCGCCGGGGATTGTAGTGGTTAGAGAATGGCCGAAGAAGTAGTCTTCGGGGTGATTCGTGGTTATAACGGTTGAGCGATCCACGAGGGGCAAGAACCGTTGAATGTCGGGGATCATGGGACGAGACGATGAAGCCGAATGGGTTCGCTATACCGACTTCTCCGCGAACCCTAGGGTTTTTCTGCTCACGGGTTGAACTTCCTCTTCCCACGCACATGCGATGCCAAAGTCGGGCCGACCGAACATCTCTGCTCGCACAAGAAGAAATCCTCCTTGGCTTGACTGCACCGCATCTCCTCCGAGCTCGTCACGCCCGACCACTGTCTTCGCTTCACGGCTTCTTTTTCGGATTCACCACGCCGTACTCACACTTCCGCCTCCGCGAGGACCGTGGTCCGCTTGCATTAGGGTTGTGCCTTCGGTTGCATTTTCCTCGACGGCCTCTAATGTCCATCACGCGCGACCCTCCAGCACACCAACTCGGTCGCGGTCTGAGCTCGCCCAGCGGAAACTCCGTCATGCGTTGCACGCCACCGCTTTGCATGTCGTTGCCCTGCATAGATCTTCCTCCTTCTTCCGTTGTTGGTCACGCGCTCGCTTCGGCCTTGCCGTGCCTTTGCCGCGCGCTACACTGCTCTGCCGCGCACGCGTTGCTCCACCCGCGCGCTCGCATCTGCCACATCCTCGCTCCTACCCTCACCACTCCCGAACCGACGCGTTGTTTCCACTGTGCTGTGCTCCAGCTCTTGTTCGCCCAACGCCCGCGAGCCAGCGCCGTCTGCTCGCCTGAAGCCGTCGGCTTCGCTCCTCCGCTCGGCTCACCCGCGCCACCCGCGCTGCTCCTGCTCCGGCCACGAGCTGCCGCTGCACGCCGCGCGCATCCAACCCGTCAGCGCCGAGCCGGCCTCGCTTCGCCCCTGGGCCTGGCCTACAGTCCTCCTGGCTGCACTTCCTGCCCTCCAATTTCCCACTCGCGTTGCAGCTCCCCGACGTAGAACACGGCCACCTGCACTGCACCGCTCAGCCCAGCTTCTGTGTTCGCCTGGCGTCTGCGCCCGCGCCGCCACCAGCCGCTCGGGGCCGCTCGCCCGAGCCCGCTCCGCACCGCGCCTGCTCTGCACCGTGCCCAAGCCCGCACTCGCGCAGCGCCTAGGCCTCCCGCGCGCGCTCACGCCAGCATGCTCGCCAAGCCGCGCCACCAGCTCTGCGCACGCGCCCGCGCCTGGGCCCGCAGCTCGCGCCGCCCGCCTCCGCTCGGCCGCCTGCTCCCGCGCGCCGAGCCGCTCCGCGCGCGCGCTGCTCCTCCCGCCCAGCGAGCCGGCCGAGCACCTGCCGCCCTGCCTGCTGCGCGCCTCGCACCGCGCCAGCTCGCGCAGCGCCGCCCCGCCGCTTCGCGCGCACGCCCACGCGTCCGCCTGCCTGTGCGCTTGTGCTCGCGTGGGGCCGCTCGCCCCAGCGCTGAGCCGCGCGCGCCCGGCGCCGTGGCTCCGCCCAGCGCCAGCTCTGGCGCTGCCTGCCGCTCGCTTCCCGAGCGCCCGCGTGGGGGGGCGCCGCCGCCCCGGCGCCTGCTGCCTGCTGCTGTGGCCGCCCGAACCAGTGGAGGAGGAAAAAGAGGTCAAAAGCAAGATGAACAGAGAGAGAGTGGAGATAAGGACAGGCTGCCAGTGAAGAAAACGAAAGGGGCGCCAGGACAAGGGAGAGCAGAGGAGAAAGACAGATGGAACTCTCCCAAGGACTTGTGCGCAAAATCAGAAAACTGCAGGGACCTATTTGTAAAGTAAAATTTTCCATCAATCTAAAACCCGAATGAAGAAATGACCAAAACGAAAGTTGGAGAGTTTTTCAAACTCTACAACATTGCTTTAGGGCCCAAGTTTAAAAACTCAAAATTTATATTTTTACACGTGAAGTTTTGAATAAAAGTTGGATTTGAATTGCTTTTGTCCTGAGAGTGTAATTTTAAAATATTCAGGACCTAAATGCAAGAATTTATGACACGTCATAATGACGGGATAGATTCGTCATAATGAGTGGATAGACATGTCATGATGACTTGCACTTTTATACTTTAATCCTGAGTAAATTTTGAAGGTTACTTTTGTAAATCAAACATTTGCATAAAAGGACTTGTACTTTTATAAAATTACGTAAACACCCTTATTTTTACCATTTTACCCAAAATTTTTACACGCTTCAACACTTGCATTTCTAATGCAACTTTTGAATAAATAAATATATATTTTTACAAGGGATAAAATAAAGAAAACATGTTTACAAAACCACCTTTCACTTATTTTGAGATTACCCTAATCCAAATACATTTTACAAAAAACAACCCTAGGTTTTTCTGTAATTACAAAAATACCCCTTTTTACTTGCACTTTAAATTTTTCAAAAACTTCACACAAACACACATAAGCTTTATACAAACAAACACATATTTTACACTAACAAAATATATGCCTAGCATTATAAATACACGAACCGTCACATTAACGTCATCCGTACGATGGAAATTGTATGGATACTATTTTTATAGTGAACAGTAATGTTTGGGGACGCTTTCATGATGTGCTGGCATGAAAGGTTCGTGATATACAACTGCGGTTTTCTGCAGGTACATTAACCACGATTAATAGGTTAAGATGGATAGGATTTATCGACTAGTTATTATAGAGAGAAACGTATGTATTGTGCCACCCAAATTAACCACGAAAGTCCAAATATATTTGGCAGTTGTTTTTGGTTATGAGGTCGAGTAGTACGTGTATGCATAATCCATGATCAAACAAAGTGAATGCATTGAATGTGTTGTTCTTTTAAGAACATCTAGAGTGTTGTCTATCCCCAGTGTAGTCTCGATATGATCCTTGTGACAGCCTTAGTTGAGTGTCTCGGCATCTATTGTTTCATTCTCAAGATCTACAACATCCATCTAATTTCCAGCCTTTACTGTTACCAGAATTGGTTGTCTCATTCCATTTATCTTGTGAGTTCTCGGCAGGGTAGTTGCTTTCCAGCCATCCCATGCATCTAACTCACATTTATTGTCCCAGTCTATTCAACTATTTGTTGAAAACCTTCAATCTCACCATTTGAATTCTTGCTTCAGATGGCAGAATTTCCAAAGATCTTTTGGGACCACGAGGGACATGCTCATACCAATGCCTTGCATTGGGAGGATTTTCCACGTCTTTTGTGGGAGTCACTTCAGTTATTTTGCTACACCAAGCCCCCGCAATATGATGGAGTTGAGTATAGTGAAGAGGGTGTTCCTCGGT
The DNA here is from genome assembly GCF_002211085.1 of Panicum hallii. Lineage (NCBI taxonomy): Eukaryota > Viridiplantae > Streptophyta > Magnoliopsida > Poales > Poaceae > Panicum > Panicum hallii. Next base: position 30,389,795 of record NC_038043.1, read on the forward strand.
GCAGACTGAAGATGACCATCCCTCAACATCCTTTTCATTCTCTGTGGCAGCCCATCGAGATTAATGTGGTTGGTTATTGCCTCGTTGACACTATAGAAGCGGTAGCCCTTGAAGCTATCAACATTTTCTGTGACCAACATCCAGAAGAAGTTGCCGAGTATCCTATTGGCCTATTCCCTACAGTAGATTCTCGTGACCCCGAGTGGGTTTTCCGAGTATCACATTGTGGCCATTTGATGGGAGATCTGGCCGAAGAGACATTATGTGCTACGATCAGATTCATGAATGCACAGCACCACTATCAGATACTTCAGCACTACGGTATGAACCAACTGACTAGCATAGCTCAAAGTCATCACAAAAATATTGACCAACAGGTTACTCAGATTGAAGAGCTCCAGGCCACGATCACTGCTAAAGATGAGGTTATCGCACAGCAAGATGAAACCATCACCCACCGAAAGGATTAGATCCTCGAGAGTGATAGAGTGATTATCCAGCGCAACACCATTATTGAGTTCCTCCAGGAGCAAGTCCACGACCTCACCCTTGAGCTTGACGATGCCATCGCCCACATCAATGTGCTCCATGAGCAGCCAGCACCTCCTGATGTACCTGAGGAGCCTAAGAGTGAAGATGAAGGAGAAGACCCGGAGGAAATTGAAGGAATTTCAGATCTCGATTTCGAGCATGGAGATCTAGAACCTAACCCCCAACCAAATCATTCTTCTTCCGGCAGGCAGCCTTCTATGGGCAACCTCGAGGATTTCTAGTTTATCTGTATCGTCGATATCCTAGATGTATTTAGTGTAGAATAGTGTGACATAGGGAGTGGGTAGTCTACTTTAACCAAGGGCCACTTTGTTGTACTATATATGGCATGCGTATGTATGGCTTGACTTGTAATAAGCAGACCACCGGGATGTGATATATTAAGGACTACCAGTTTCTAATCCGTAACCTGAGTTTGTGTATCTTTGCACTTTGAATGTGTTGGTTAAACAGAATATGTGATACGCATATCTGTTAAGCAGCGGTATATCTTCTAAAAATGGGAGCAAGAATAGGTTGTCTATAATGGACATCTTCTTTTTCAAATGGTTGGCGCTACGCATGGAACCCCTGAAGGTTTTAGGCCGGACCAGGCTAGTGGTTCCCAACAACCGCCATCAGCACCGCCAAATCTAGCAAAAGTGATGGCACGGCAGACTGAACTACTTAATCAGCTAGTGTAGGCACAGATGAACCAATACCATCACCAGCAACGAGGTCGGGATGAACCTCCATCTACTGGTTATCAAGACTTCTTCAACACACAGCCCCCACTTTTCCACAAGACTGAAGAGCCTCTCGACGCCGATGCATGGCTTTGTACTATTGAGTCTAAGTTTGCGCTACTATCCGCACCATGTTCAGAAGCAAATACGGAACTTTTTGCAGCACAGCAGCTTCACGGCACTGCCCGCATCTGGTGGGATCATTATTATGCCATGCGGCCGGATGGACACATAATCACGTGGGAAGAATTCCGGACCACCTTTAGGGCGCATCATATTCCTGAAGGACTTATTGAGCGGAAGCTCAATGAATTCTTAGCTCTTACCCAGGGAACCCGCACTGTAATGCAGTACGCACAGGCCTTTAATCACCTGTGTCAATATGCAGGCTATCATGCAGATACTGACACCAAGAAGCAGGATCGTTTCCGTCGTGGCCTGAACACCAAGCTCAAAGAATGATTGAATCTTGTGAGGGTAGCCAGTTTCAACAAGCTAGTCAACATGGCCATTACTCAAGAAGATTGCATTTCAGCTGAGAATAAGCGGAAGATACCCACTGGACTCTCGAATGTTCAACCATTGAGGTATCGGTTTGTCCAGAATATAGTTACATGAGCTCCGTCCCGAAATAATCTGTCAGGGAGATGGATAGCCAGGCCTCCTCAGCAGCCTAGATTCAACAGGCCGCCTGTACCACAACCTCAGCAGCAGCTTAGCTCAAGGCCGAATTTACCGCAGTTCAACCAGGGAAACAACAACAATCGTTGTTTCAATTGCGGCAGCTCATTGCATCTCATCGGAAATTGCCCTCAACCTAGGAAATCATTCCAAGGACAGACGTCCAACCCGAGCAGCAAGGGCAAGGGCAAGAAGCAAGTTGTGCAAGTCTGCCAAGGGAGGGTGAATTTCACAACTCTCTTCGAACTTCCCGAGGGTGCACCAATAATGAAGGGTACTTTCACTATACACCACCAACCCGCAGTTATACTTTTTGATTCTGGTGCAACTCATAGCTTTATCAGTTTAAAGTTTGGAACAAAAGTAGGCTTGGATTTCCATCCTACTAAAGGAGCATATATGATAGCAACTTCTGGCGGTAAAATTGCCTCAAATCAAATCTATAGAAATGTGCCAATTCTGTTGGGTAGCAATCTGGTAAAGACAGATTTACTTTTGTTAGATCTAGAAGGAATGGATATCCTACTAGGCATGGATTAGATGACTAGGCACCGAGTATCATTAGATATCTCTTCCTGAGCAGTTGAGATAGACTCACCCTACCAAGGAACTACTATTCTCTATCTTTTACAACGGAAGTGCATCAACTCTTGTGCCTATGCTGTAGAAGGGGTCAAGCTAGAGGACACCTATTGTATGTGAGTACCTTGATGTTTTTCTGGATGATTTGCCTTGGATGCCTCCGGATAGGGACATTGAGTTCGTTATAGAGCTACAGCTCGGCACAGTCCCCATCTCAAAGAGGCCATATCGTATGCCACCCAATGAGCTGGCAGAATTGAAAATTCAACTTCAGGACCTCCTTGATAAAGGTTTTATTCGTCCAAGTGCTTCATCATGGGGATGCTGTCACACCCGATTTATAAGAACATAAATCGAGCAATCATATATGCGCCAGGATCAAGTCACGCATATATACAACAGATTATCAAGATATCACAACACATGTCACGAATAAAAGCGTATAAATCATAAAATGAATATCTTTATTACAACTGAATCAAGAATCAGTTCAAGGAATGCGGAAGCGTAAAATGGATACATGAAGAGCTGGGCGCCACAGGGACGTCGACTGGGAGACAAACACCTAGAAGTCGTCGAAGCCGCTGACGTAGTCCTCCACGTTGCCGGGCACTGAGCAGCAGTCGAAGATATCCAAAATAGAACAGAAGAGTAGAGAAGCAAGTATGAGTACAAACTAGTACTCAACAAGTATAACACGAGTATGAGGCTTTATGGTTAGCTGACTCAACTGCATTAACTTTTAGTCTTGGCAAATTTTATTAAATCTAATTACTACAAGTGGATGAGTTACCATAACCCAAATTGCATAAGAATTAATCAATATTAATTAAGAACTACTGAGAACCATCCAAACCAAAACCACCCGGGGAATCTCCCTAATCAAAGGTTGATAACCCCACTAATCAGACGGAGGATCTGGGCCGCTCATGACTGTGAGCACAGCTGATATATCAGTTTTACACTCTCGAGAGGTTGCACAACTTTACCCACAAGTCGTGAGCTACGCTAGTTGTTCATCACACTTCCTTAGGTGAGATGGCTAGCAAGCACACTACGAGACCGTTACAAAGAATCATGTTGGTAAGGCGTAACCGCTAAGGATTCTGGATCAGCAACGATGGGGCCCACCTCCGGGGGTACAAGACACACAGCACAGACCAAGCCGGAGGAGCAGGGACCATTGAAGCTTACCACCCCTCTTGCCCACGCAGGTAAGTTACTCCCGAACCAAAATGACCTAATTAGTAAGTCAAGACCGTCCCATTCCAGTCTTGTGGTTGCGCGGTTGTCCCAGGTTGTCGCTCTATGAACCGGTCCTTATGGAGAGTGGCCAACCAAGCACTAAGCACCGTGCTGGCCCTCTAAACCATGTTTCTAACAAAAACATCTTTTAAGGACGCACAAACCACTCAAGCACACAGCACAGAGGGTCGGCTCCAGAATTAAGTTGCATAAGACCATTAATCAAATTAATTAAAAAGGACCAAGATTTGTTATAGCGCAGCAACCTAGCACAACTAACCAAAAATGCAACCCATAGGATATATATAAGGATATAAAGGTGGCTAGGAAGTCTTTATAGGCATACAGTATTAAAATGCAGTATGAAATTGTATTGAAAAGTGATAGGAGGTTCATGTTATACTTGCCTTCCTCGTACTCTCCCGGCTGCTGCTCGAACTGCTCGGAAGACGGCTGCTCCTGGTACTGGTCCAAAGGCTCCGCGTCTACTCATGATCGTAACGACAACACATGGCCACACATGCACACCCATGCAAACAATAACAAAATATAAGAAAACAGTACAACATTACATAGAAACAGCACTTAAAACTAGTCTAAAGCTGTTCTACGCGTTGCAATGATCGCGTGGATATAAAGAACACCTAAAACGGAGCCAAAACGCGAAAACTGCGCTTAAAACAAGTTCTAGGGACCTATTTGTAAGAAAACTGGAGATTCTAAGGGGTCCTGCGCAAAACTGAGGGACCTAGACGTAATTAAACCCTAGACTCAGGGTCTAACGCGCTAGAACTCACGGCATGGATGGCGGACACGAAAACCAGGAAGCTCAGGGGTCTAAGCGATAAAAACAGGACCGGACTGCCATTTCTTTTGAACTAATGCTGGACGGCGGGTTGATTTCCCTAAAGGACAGGGGCTCTTTAGCAAAAGGAACGGCTGAAGGGGTAAGATTTGTTCTGGGCCCTTAGATCCGGATCGGGCGGCTGAGATTAGACTCTTAAAGTGAAGGGGTATCTGCAGATCTGGACGCTTGGATCTCGATCGGAGGGTGCTGGTCCAAGAGGTAAGCGAGATCTAATCCTATACCTCCACTACAGATCGAGCGGCTGAGGCTTTCCAGCTGGGCCCTGGCGGCGGCGGGCTCATGGACGCGGCGGAGGGCGGCGGCGCTTCGCCGGAGAACACGCGATCTCACGATCCCGTTGTTGGTTTGAGACGGAATCTGGTCGAGAAGATGGAGGAGCGCACGGGAAATCGTTTTGGGGGAAAGAGAGACGGCCAACTTGGCCGTGGCGACCGGGCGGCGGTGAGCAGAAGCTCGGGGTGCCGGCGGCACGGGGAACGCGCGCGAACAGCGGGGAATAGGGGAAGAAAAGGGCACGGCTGCTTCCTTACCACACCGGGGTGCTGCTACAACGGTTGGATGCCGAGGATTGAGGGCATTCGCGGTGGCGCAGAAGCTCGGTCGACGGCGGCGGCTCCAATCCGAGGGGCGACGCAGCGGCGCAAGGCCACGGGGGAAAGAGTGGGAGGGGTGGATGCGGCTGAGGAGGAATGCGAGAGAGCGGCCGGGTCTAAGAAAGGGGGAAAGAGCGGCCTCGGCGTGCGGGTCGCGGCAACGAATCCCGTGCTTCTCGCGGTCCCGTTACGGCTCGATCCAATCCAGGGCGGCCGAGCTTCTAGAAGGGGAAGAGGGCTCGGGTACTGGCCAGGGCGCGGCTCGGGTGCGTCTCGGGGAAAAGGACCCAGGAGCGCGGCGGGCGGGGCCACGGCTAGTGGCCGAGCGGCCGGCCGGCGGGGAGGAAACAGGGGAGGGGAAAGAAAGAAGGGGGAAGGAGCTGACGCGTGGGCGGGGAAACGAGCGCCGACAAGCGGGCCCGTGCGGCAGCGAGAGAGAGAGGGGAGAGAGCGTGGGGTGGCCGGGCTGGGGAGAAATGGGCCGGGGCGCGGCCCACGCGGGGGAGAGAAGGAAGAGGGGAGAGCTGGGCCGCGGGTGAGGGAGAGGAGAGGGGTTTGGGCCGGCTGGGTGGGGCTCTTTTCCTTTCTTTTTTCTTTCCCAAACTCAATTCCAATTCAATCAATCTATTTGAATTCAAATAAGTTTGAATTCAAACCCTATAAATTCAACACAAGAAAAACAATGCTGCAGCATGAATGCACAAATATTTTAATCCTATGATAAATTTTATTCCCTTGGGTTATAAATTGCTTTAAATGCCACAAAAGTTTAAGAAAAGCCTGGAAAATTCATTTAAGCCCAATTAAATTCATTAAAATTAAGGAAAATTACATTAGGGTGTTACAAACCTACCCCCCTTACAGGAATCTCGTCCCGAGATTCGGATAGGCTAGCCAGCAAAGAGATCGGGATATGTCTTCCTCAGCTCGTCTTCTCGCTCCCAAGTAGCCTCATCCTCCGTGTGGTGACTCCACTGAACTCGGCACATCTTGATCTTCTTGTTTCTAGTAACTCTCTCAGACGTCTCCAAAATCTTCACCGGATGCTCGATGTAGGTCAGATCTTCCTGCACATCCAACCCTTCTATCGGTGCTTGCTCTTCTGGCACTTTCAAGCACTTCTTCAGCTGCGACACGTGAAACACATCGTGCACTCCTGAGAGATTGAGAGGCAACTCCAAACGATATGCCACCTCACCTTTCCGTTCCAACACCTTGAACGGACCAATGTATCGAGGAGCTAGCTTCCCTCGTACATTAAACCTGCGGATTCCTCTCATCGGCGAGACCTTCAGATATACATGATCACCCACTGCAAAGGTCAAATCTCGATGACGCACATCCGCATAGCTCTTCTGACGAGTCTGAGCGACCCTCAGGTTCTCTCACACCTGCTGTACCAGCTGTTCGGCCTCCTCAACAATATCCGGACCAAACACCTGCCTCTCGCCAATCTGATCCCAATACAATGGAGTCCTGCACTTCCGACCATACAGGGCCTCAAAAGGAGATTTCTTCAGACTGTCCTGATAACTGTTGTTATACGAAAACTCTGCATACGGCAGGCATTTATCCCAGCTGGTACCATACTGAATAGCACAGGCTCGAAGCATATCCTCCAACACTTGGTTGGTCCTTTCTGTCTGCCCATCTGTCTGAGGATGATAAGCAGTACTGAAGCGCAGCTTCGTATCCAATGAATCATGCAACTGCTCCCAGAATCGTGAAGTGAACTGAGATCCTCGATCGGATATAATCTTCTTAGGAACACCATGCAGACAGACAATCCTGGAGATGTACAACTCTGCGAGTCTAGCGCCGGAGTAAGTAGTGTTCACCGGAATAAAGTGAGCCACCTTCGTCAACCGATCCACTACTACCCATATGGAGTTGTACCCCTTCTGAGTGCGAGGCAAGCCAACAATGAAGTCCATAGTGATTTCCTCCCATTTCCACTCTGGAATCTTCAATGGCTGCAATAACCCTGCTGGCCTCTGATGCTCTGCCTTGACACGATGACAAGTGTCACAGACAGCCACGTACTCCGCAACGGAACGCTTCATTCCATACCACCAGAACCGTTCCTTCAGGTCATAATACATCTTCGTGCTGCCCGGATGAATGGAATATGCTGTATCATGGGCCTCACTCAGAATCAACTTCCTGAGGTCATTCACATCCGGTACACATATACGACCCTTGTACCACAAGGTACCCTGATCATCCTCTCTGAAATGAGGAGCCTTGCCAATCTTGAGCAACTCACGAATCTCCTGCAGCTTCTGATCTTCCTTCTGATGCTGCCTAATCTCGGCCTCCAGAGTGGGTTCCGCCTCGAACGATGTACCCGAGGTGTGATGCAAGAAACCCAGGCTCAACTGCTCAAACTCCTCGCATAACTCTTGGGGCATCTGAAAAGCCACAGCCATGTTAACATAGCTCTTCCTACTCAGAGCATCTGCTACAACATTGGCCTTGCCCGGATGATAGTGAATCTCGAGGTCATAATCCTTGACCAACTCTAGCCATCTTCTCTGCCGCATATTCAGCTCACTCTGAGTGAAAATATACTTGAGGCTCTTGTGATCGGTGTAAATATCACACCTCTGCCCAAACAAGTAATGCCTCCATATCTTCAGGGCATGCACAACTGCGGCTAACTCCAGATCATGAGTGGGATAATTCAACTCGTGCCGGCGCAACTGCCGCGAAGCATAAGCTATCACTCTGCCTTCCTGCATCAGGACGCAACCAAGACCATCCCTCGAAGCATCACAATACACTGTGAACCTCTTGCTCTGGTCTGGCAGAGTAAGGACTGGCGCAGTAGTCAACCTCTTCTTCAGCTCCTCGAAGGCCTTCTGACGCTCATCAGTCCAAGAGAAATCCACACCCTTCTCTAGCAAGGAAGTCAAAGGCTTCGCAATCTTTGAGAAATTCTCAATAAACCTCCGATAATAACCTGCTAAGCCCAGGAAAGAGCGGAATTCCTTCACCGTCTGCGGTACAACCCAGTCAAGCACATCCTTTACCTTTCCGGGGTCCACAGCAATACCTCCCTTGGAGATCACATGACCGAGGAACGGAACCTCGTCAATCCAGAACTCGCACTTGCTGAGCTTGGCATACAGCTTGTGCTCTCTGAGCCTCTGCAACACAAGCCTTAGATGTTTCTCATGCTCTGCTTCTGACTTGGAATATATCAGGATATCATCAATGAATATCACCACAAAGGTGTCCAGATAATCCATGAAAACCTTGTTCATCAGATGCATGAAGAAAGCTGGAGCATTAGTCAAGCCAAAGGACATGACCGTATACTCGTATAGCCCATACTTGCAGGTGAATGCCGTCTTCTGAATATCCTCAGGACGAATCTTCAGCTGATGATAACCAGAACGCAGATCAATCTTCGAGAACATACAAGCACCCTGAAGCTGATCAAAGAGATCCTCAATACGAGGCAATGGATGCTTGTTCTTGATGGTGACTGCATTCAGATCCCGATAATCGACGCACATCCTCTTCGCGCCATCCTTCTTCTCTACGAGCAATACAGGAAAAGCCCATGGAGAGAAACTGCGACGGATATAACCCTTGGCTAGCAACTCGTCGATGGTCTTCTTAACTTCCTCATGCTCGACAGGTGCCATACGATAGGGCCTCTTAGCAATAGGAGCTGTGCCAGGCAAGAGATCAATAGAAAACTCAATGTCGCGATCAGGCGGCATACCTGGCAAATCATCCGGAAAGACATCCGGGAATTCGGACACCACGCGAATACCATCCGTGGGTCTAGCCTCCATCTGATGAAGAAATCCAGAAGGCTCTGTAGCTCCAACAGTAACCTCCTGACCATCCGGCGCTGACAGAAGAGCCGTCCTCTGAGCACAATCTATCCGGACTCCCCACTTAGCAAGAGTCTCCATCCCGAGGATCACATCAATACCCTTGGTGTCTAGCACCATCAGATTCGCACTGAAATCTACCCCCCTTATGGCCACACTGACTCTGGGACAGAAGACATGAGACCTCAACTGCCCTCCCGGTGAAGATACTAACATGCACCTCTTTAACGTGCTAGTAGGAATGCCATGATGCTCAACAAAAGACCGGGTGATGAAAGAATGCGTGGCACCAGTATCAAAAAGAACTGTAGCAGGGTGGGTGTTAACCATGAACGTACCAATAACCACGTTAGGAGCCTCGGCCGCTGACTCGGCCGTCACGTGGTTCACCCTGCCCTGAGCTGGGGCCTTGGGCGGTGCTGCACGCCCCTGCTGTCCTGCCTGCGCCTTCCGAGGGCAGACGTTGGCGTAGTGCCCTGGCTCGCCGCAGTGGAAGCATACTCGAGGAAATGCAGCGGCCTGTTGCCCAGGAGGAGGAGTGGGCGCTCCCTGCCTCTGAGCTGGTGGAGCCGGAGGCGCTGGAAGCCTCTGACCCTGTCCCGCCTGCTGCTGCTGCTGAGGACGAGGCAGAAACTGCTGCTGCTGCTGGTACTGCTGAGGCGGCCTCTGCTGCTGCTGCTGCTGAGGATGCTGATAGCGGGGACGAGTGTTGCTGCCCGAAGAGGATGGAGCCATCTTCCTCTTCTTGTCCTCAATCTCCCGGCGCTTGCGCTCGGTGTTGAGGGCCGCATCAACCAGCTGGTTGAAGTTGTCGAAGCGGTGGTTCAGCAGCGCATACTGGATGTGATCATCCAGTCCTTCCTTGAAGTACTCCTGCTTGTCGCTATCACGAGCGACGTCAGCAGGGGCATAGCGGGCAAGCTGCAGGAATCGGTCGCGGTACTCCGTCACCGTCATAGATCCCTGCTTAAGGGCACGGAACTCCTTCTGCTTCATCTTCATAATGCCCTCAGGAATGTGATGGTTCCTGAAACGCTCACGGAACTGGTCCCACGTGAGAGCATCACGATCCCGAGCTGGGTAGGACTCCCACCAGTCAAGAGCGGAACCTCGCAGCTGCCCTGCTGCGTACAGAACCCGCTCTCGATCGTCGCACTGCGCAACAACCAACTGGCGCTCCACCGAACGAAGCCAGTCGTCCGCCTGGAGTGGGTCCGTGGCGTGAGAGAAGGTCGGAGGATGACCTCTCAGGAAATCCGCACGCCGATCACGAGGCTGAGGCGGCGGTGGAGGTGGTGGCTGGGCGTGAATCTGCTGCAGAGCCTGAACGATATTGTTCAGGGTCGCCATCATCTGCATCTGGAGCTGGAAGAACTGCTCCGGGGTCAGTGGTGGAGGCATCGGTAATGGCTGACCAGTACTCTGGTTGTTCTGCTCCTGCTGGTCGGAACCGGAACTGGTGCGCCTAGTGTTCACCATCTGATTGCAACAAATGAAATTTTATGAGAGTAAGATATCGTGCAGCTGCGGAAATGAAACTTCGATAGGATATGGCAGAAAGAAGGGAATACAGGTTTTACCCCCAACGATCTAACTCAAATTTATTTATTTAGTTCAAGTTGGGTTAGGGTCGAATTGCATGAACAAATTTAACTACCAAACTATGCAATCAACCAAAGATCCAAATCATACATTTGCACAATAACAACCATTCAATGTTCACAACTTAGTCGAGTTTATCACCCCACTCGACTAACACACTCGTTCTAGCGTATATATTTATTTTTTTATCGGGACAACCTAAACTTTTAACTTGTAAGATTTAGGCGACTCAGGCCAACGTCTACGGAAAGCTCAGGCTATTTCTCAGAAAAGACAGGAGAGATAGCAAAGCGAGGGCTTAAGATTCAAGAAATAGAAGCAGAAACATGATGGTTGAGGATTTGAGGAGGCAAGCAAGAGAAAGGAAATCCTAAACTCGACCAATTCTACCTAGGCTTCGTCCTACAGTCAACACGGCTCTGATACCAATCTGTCACACCCGATTTATAAGAACATAAATCGAGCAATCATATATGCGCCAGGATCAAGTCACGCATATATACAACAGATTATCAAGATATCACAACACATGTCACGAATAAAAGCGTATAAATCATAAAATGAATATCTTTATTACAACTGAATCAAGAATCAGTTCAAGGAATGCGGAAGCGTAAAATGGATACATGAAGAGCTGGGCGCCACAGGGACGTCGACTGGGAGACAAACACCTAGAAGTCGTCGAAGCCGCTGACGTAGTCCTCCACGTTACCGGGCACTGAGCAGCAGTCGAAGATATCCAAAATAGAACAGAAGAGTAGAGAAGCAAGTGTGAGTACAAACTAGTACTCAACAAGTATAACACGAGTATGAGGCTCTATGGTTAGCTGACTCAACTGCATTAGCTTTTAGTCTTGGCAAATTTTATTAAAGCTAATTACTACAAGTGGATGAGTTACCATAACCCAAATTGCATAAGAATTAATCAATATTAATTAAGAACTACTGAGAACCATCCAAACCAAAACCACCCGGGGAATCTCCCTAATCAAAGGTTGATAACCCCACTAATCAGACGGAGGATCTGGGCCGCTCATGACTGTGAGCACAGCTGATATATCAGTTTTACACTCTCGAGAGGTTGCACAACTTTACCCACAAGTCGTGAGCTACGCTAGTTGTTCATCACACTTCCTTAGGTGAGATGGCTAGCAAGCACACTACGAGACCGTTACAAAGAATCACGTTGGTAAGGCGTAACCGCTAAGGATTCTGGATCAGCAACGATGGGGCCCACCTCCGGGGGTACAAGACACACAGCACAGACCAAGCCGGAGGAGCAGGGACCATTGAAGCTTACCACCCCTCTTGCCCATGCAGGTAAGTTACTCCCGAACCAAAATGACCTAATTAGTAAGTCAAGACCGTCCCATTCCAGTCTTGTGGTTGCGCGGTTGTCCCAGGTTGTCGCTCTATGAACCGGTCCTTATGGAGAGTGGCCAACCAAGCACTAAGCACCGTGCTGGCCCCCTAAACCATGTTTCTAACAAAAACATCTTTTAAGGACGCACAAACCACTCAAGCACACAGCACAGAGGGTCGGCTCCAGAATTAAGTTGCATAAGACCATTAATCAAATTAATTAAAAAGGACCAAGATTTGTTATAGCGCAGCAACCTAGCACAACTAACCAAAAATGCAACCCATAGGATATATATAAGGATATAAAGGTGGCTAGGAAGTCCTTATAGGCATACAGTATTAAAATGCAGTATGAAATTGTATTTAAAAGTGATAGGAGGTTCATGTTATACTTGCCTTCCTCGTACTCTCCCGGCTACTGCTCGAACTGCTCGGAAGACGGCTGCTCCTGGTACTGGTCCAAAGGCTCCGCGTCTACTCATGATCGTAACGACAACACATGGCCACACATGCACACCCATGCAAACAATAACAAAATATAAGAAAACAGTACAACATTACATAGAAACAGCACTTAAAACTAGTCTACAGCTGTTATACGCATTACAACGATCGCGTGGATATAAAGAACACCTAAAACGGAGCCAAAACGCGAAAACTGCGCTTAAAACAAGTTCTAGGGACCTATTTGTAAGAAAACTGGAGATTCTAAGGGGTCCTGCGCGAAACTGAGGGACCTAGACGTAATTAAACCCTAGACTCAGGGTCTAACGTGCTAGAACTCACGGCATGGACGGCGGACACGAAAACCAGGAAGCTCAGGGGTCTAAGCGATAAAAATAGGACCGGACTGCCATTTCTTTTGAACTAATGCTGGACGGCGGGTTGATTTCCCTAAAGGACAGGGGCTCTTTAGCAAAAGGAACGGCTGAAGGGGTAAGATTTGTTCTGGGCCCTTAGATCCGGATCGGGCGGCTGAGATTAGACTCTTAAAGCGAAGGGGTATCTGCGGATCTGGACGCTTGGATCTCGATCGGAGGGTGCTGGTCCAAGAGGTAAGCGAGATCTAATCCTATACCTCCACTACAGATCGAGCGGCTGAGGCTTTCCGGCTGGGCCCTGGCGGCGGCGGGCTCATGGACGCGGCGGAGGGCGGCGGCGCTTCGCCGGAGAACACGCGATCTCACGATCCCGTTGTTGGTTTGAGACGGAATCTGGTCGAGAAGATGGAGGAGCGCACGGGAAATCGTTTTGGGGGAAAGAGAGACGGCCAACTTGGCCGTGGCGACCGGGCGGCGGTGAGCAGAAGCTCGGGGTGCCGGCGGCATGGGGAACGTGCGTGAACAGCGGGGAATAGGGGAAGAAAAGGGCACGGCTACTTCCTTACCACACCGGGGTGCTGCTACAACGGTTGGATGCCGAGGATTGAGGGCGTTCGCGGTGGCGCAGAAGCTCGGTCGATGGCGGCGGCTCCAATCCGAGGGGCGACGCAGCGGCGCAAGGCCACGGGGGAAAGAGTGGGAGGGGTGGATGCGGCTGAGGAGGAACGCGAGAGAGCGGCCGGGTCTAAGAAAGGGGGAAAGAGCGGCCTCGGCGTGCGGGTCGCGGCAACGAATCCCGTGCTTCTCGAGGTCCCGTTACGGCTCGATCCAATCCAGGGCGGCCGAGCTTCTAGAAGGGGAAGAGGGCTCGGGTACTGGCCAGGGTGCGGCTCGGGTGCGTCTCGGGGAAAAGGACCCAGGAGCGCGGCGGGCGGGGCCACGGCCAGTGGCCGAGCGGCCGGCCGGCGGGGAGGAAACAGGGGAGGGGAAAGAAAGAAGGGGGAAGGAGCTGACGCGTGGGCGGGGAAACGAGCGCCGACAAGCGGGCCCGTGCGGCAGCGAGAGAGAGAGGGGAAAGAGCGTGGGGTGGCCGGGCTGGGGAGAAATGGGCCGGGGCGCGGCCCACGCGGGGGAGAGAAGGAAGAGGGGAGAGTTGGGCCGCGGGTGAGGGAGAGGAGAGGGGTTTGGGCCGGCTGGGTGGGGCTCTTTTCCTTTCTTTTTTCTTTCCCAAACTCAATTCCAATTCAATCAATCTATTTGAATTCAAATAAGTTTGAATTCAAACCCTATAAATTCAACACAAGAAAAACAATGCTGCAGCATGAATGCACAAATATTTTAATCCTATGATAAATTTTATTCCCTTGGGTTATAAATTGCTTTAAATGCCACAAAAGTTTAAGAAAAGCCTGGAAAATTCATTTAAGCCCAATTAAATTCATTAAAATTAAGGGAAATTACATTAGGGTGTTACAGATGCCCAGCCCTATTCGTGAAGAAAAACGACAATAGTCTAAGACTATGTGTAGACTATTGCCCTCTCAATGCGGTAACCATCAAAAATAAATATCCTCTTCCCCGCATTGATATCCTATTCGATCAATTAGCCGAAGTCAAGGTATTCTCTAAAATTGACCTTCGCTCTGGATATCATCAGATAAAGCTTAGGCCTAGTGACATTCCAAAAATAGCATTTTCCACCAGATATGGACTCTATGAATATCTGGTAATGTCTTTTGATTTTACTAATGCACCAGCATATTTCATGTATCTTATGAACTCAGTCTTCATGGCAGAGCTCGATAAATTCATTGTGGTATTTATCGATGATATTCTGATCTATTCTAAAAACCTAGAAGATCATGCAGGACATCTCCATGTCGTTCTTCAGAGATTGAGAGACCACCATTTGTATGCCAAATTCTCCAAATATGAGTTTTGGTTGGATACAGTTAAATTTCTAGGTCACACCATCTCCAGTAACGGCATATCCATTGATCCTAGTAAAGTACACGAAGTACTGGATTGAAAGCCCCCTACTTCAGTCCATCAAATCCGCAGTTTTCTTGGTCTAGCTGGCTATTATCGTCGTTTCATCCCTGACTTCTCTAGAATAGCCAAGCCCATGACAAAATTACTAAAGAAAGGAGTTAAATTCTTCTGGAATGAGAAATGCGAAGAAGCATTCCACACCCTAAGAGGACATCTCACTACTGCTCCAGTTTTGGCTCAACCAGATAATTCCAAACCTTTTGACATTTATTGTGATGCTTCGGGTGTTGGACTTGGTTGTGTACTTATGCAAGACAACCGAGTAATTGCTTATGCATCGCGAGCACTCAGGACTCATGAACAGAACTATCCTACACATGATCTTGAACTTGTAGCTGTTATTCATGCACTTAAGATTTGGAGACATCATCTGATGGGTGCTAAGTGCAACATTTATACTGACCATAAGAGCCTCAAGTACATTTTTATGAAGAAGATATAAATATGAGGCAAAGATGTTGGCTAGAACTTATAAAGGATTATGATATAGAAGTATACTATCATCCAGGCAAAGCCAATATAGTTGCGGATGCACTTAGCCGCAAGGCGCACTGCACTTGCTTATCAGTAGAAGCCTTCAGTGAAACTCTCTGTTGGGAAATAAGAAAACTCAATCTTGAGATTATTCCTCAAGGTAGTTTAAATCATATCGCAGTTGAGGCTACACTTAAGGATAGTATCGTTATGGCACAATAGCATGACGAAGGGGTCAAAATCATCAAGCAGATGCTAGCCCAAGGAGAAGAAAAGCACAAGTGCTTCCGAGTGGATCACAAGGGGATTCTATGGTTCAATGAGCGTATTGTTGTACCCAAGGACCATCAGCTTCGGAAGCAGAGATTGGACGAGGCACACCTATCCAAGTTCCCTCTGCACCCCGGCAGTACTAAGATGTACCAAGACTTGAGACAAAACTTCTGGTGGACTCGCATGAAAAGAGAAATTGCAAAGTATGTCTCAGAGTGTGACATTTGCCAAAGAGTTAAGGCCAGCCATTTAAAAACTGCTGGTGTAAGCCTTTAACCATTCCCTCTTAGAAGTGGGAAGATATCAGCATGGATTTTATCTTTGGCTTACCCAACACCTCCCAAAAGCATGATTCTATTTGGGTAATCGTTGATCGATTTACAAACACCGCCCATTTCCTTTCCATGCATACCACTTACAATGCCAAAAAGTATGCTGAGATCTACCTAGACCAAATCGTTCGTCTCCATGGAGTGCCTAAGAGGATCATTTCTGATTGTGGAGCACAGTTCATTGCTCATTTCTGGGAGCAACTTCAACATTCTCTTGGAACCAAGTTAATACGAAGCTCCGCATATCATCCATAGATAGACGGACAAATGGAAAGAATAAATCAAATCCTAGAGTATATGCTTAGAGCCTGTGTAATCCAGTACGACAAGAATTGGGACAAATGTTTATCTTTGGTGGAATTTTCCTATAATAATAGTTATCAGTCAAGTCTCAAAATGGCTCCGTTTGAAGCATTATACGGTCGCCGATGCCGAACACCTTTGAGTTGGCTCAAACCGGCGAACGTAAAATTTTTGGATCTGATCTTGTCACTGAAGCAGAAGAAAAAGTGAAGACCATCCAGTATAATCTAAAAGTAGCCAAATCTTGACAAAAGAGCTATGCAGGCAAACGAAGAAAACCATTGCAATTTAAAGTTGGTGATTTCGTATATCTCCGAGTATCTCCTACCACAGGTATTTAACGGTTTGGCATAAAAGGAAAACTCGATCCTCGATATGTTGGACCTTTTAAAATTCTCAAAGTCTGTGGACCCGTAGCTTATCGTCTTCAACTTCCTCCTCAACTAGCAATCGTTCATGATGTCTTCCATTTGTCTCAACTTAGGAAGTGTATCAAAACCCCTACCGAGATCATCGATTCACAAGCCATCAAAATCGAATCAGATCTATCTTATACTGGATACCAAGGAAAGAAGCACTAGAAGAGAGACCGTTAGGATGTTTAAAGTTAAGTGGAACCATCACACCGAAGAAGAAGCGACTTGGGAAACCGAGTCATATCTTCAACGCAACTTTCCAGACTTCCTTAGAGCCAATCCACATATCTAATCATCCGATTTTATCCTGTTCCGAAATATCAGGACGAGATTCTTTTTAGGTACTTGGGAGTAAGACACACTAGAGTTTAGTGTAAAGTTTGTGTTTGTTCTTGTGAATGGGTTTAAAACCTAAATGCAAGTTACAGGGTAAATTTAATTAGAGTTCTTTTGTAAAATGTGTTTCAATGAAAGGTAATTTCAAAATGTATGAAGGTTTGTGTTGCGAAAGCAAGTATTTACTTTTAAACCACTGTAAGAAGTGGAATTACCCTAAGGTTTCATTTGAAATGTGAAATTTAAATAGGTTTTATTTGAAATTGCATAGTTTGTTAGATTTTGAAATAGTTTCAAAACCCTAACTCCTTTGAAGCTGATCCTTAAAGCAAAGTTGTAGTTCTTTTTAAGCCCTACACTTTTGATTTTGGGCATATTTTCATTTAGGATATGGTTTGAAAGAAAATTTTACTTTACAGTGAACCCCTTGCACTTTTGGAAAATTACGGATAAGTCCTCATCGTCTTCCTCTCTCCACTCCCTCTCTGTTTCACTGCTGCGCCGCCCGCCGCCCCCTCGCCAGCGATCTCCCTGGCCGCCAGCTGCCCCCTTGCCGCCCTACCCGCACCACCTGACCTCCAGCTCGCCCGCCCGCCGCTCGCCCGACCCCGCTGGCGTTTTCCCCACCTAGCCTCGTCGCACCGCCGCCGCCCGAAGCCGCCACGTCGTGCCGCTAGCCGCCAGCAGCTGCTCCGCGCTTGGCTGTGACTCCTCTTGGTCTTGTAGTGCGTCCAGGAGCCCTCCTCGACTTCTTTTCACCTCCTCTTTTTCTTCCCCGCTCGACTACCGTCGCCAGAGTTCCGTCGAAGTCCTGCTCGCCCCCGTTAGCTGCCTCTGCCGCCCCACGTCCGTAACCTAGTGCTCCCCTGGCACCACCACATCCCACCAAAAACTTTCTAGCCAACTCTTCTCCATCCTCTCGCGTTTATGCCACCCAGAACGCCGCGCCGGCGATACTTTCCACCGCCGCCGCTCAGTCTCATCGTCGTCTCGATGCTCCGCCCCCTCTTAGCCCTCGCCAAGCTCACCACCAGCACCACATCTACGCGTAGAAGCTTCCTGGCCACTTTCCCATCGCCCTCCCGCATTCCGGCCGTCGGAACACCGCCGCCGCTCTCGGAACTTCGCCGCACCGGCTCGGACATCCGTCGAACCATCGCCTCTGAGCTTTTTTTCTTCGATTCCGGTCATCCCCGAATCCGCCGTGAGCCCCTGAACCTTTTCCACCACTTTCCCCTCACCACCGGTGAGACGCCTCGCCGGAATTTGGCTGCCGTCGTTCGGTTCCTCTGTTCAAACTAACCAGGGACCCAATTGCAAGTCTTCTTTTCTTTCTAGGGTCTTTTCTACAACAATATCAGTAACCCCCCAATTCAAATCTGCCAACTTTGAAAATCTATAGAAATTTGAAGAAAAATCCAAAAAATGTCAAACAAGTTTTGTTGTACTCTAAGAGTCTAGCTCTGCAACTTTTGTTACTAAAGTTTAGTTTGAAACTTAATGTTTTAAGTGTTATTTTAAAGTTTAACAAAAGGGAATCTAGTATGTATCTCTTGCATGCTAGCTTTATTTTGTGTAATGTTTGGTATGCAACTTGTATGTGGCATGAGTGAACTTGTGTGCAAATTTCACCATCGGTACTAAACTCTAACAGGAACTCATTTAAATTTGTGCAAATTAAGCTTGAAATGAATTAAGACTATTCAGGCATGTTTCTGATGCTTCCATGCTTAGATCTTTTTACCATATATCTTTCTAATGTTGAGTAATTGATAGTAATTTTTTTATAATTTATAACACTGTTTAAGTTAAGGTTTTTATTTAAACTTGAAATTTGAATTTGATTCAACTACCTTAGTTTCTGCTTTCAAAAATTTATGAAAAATTTATGGCAAGCTCATCTAATAGAAGTAAACACACTCACCAAAATTCAAAGCCAGAGCCGCTATAGATTTCAAACTAAAAATAAAAATTGTTAACTTAAGTTTGAATTTGTTCATTTTTGTACCACTAACCTGTTAGGTTTAAAAATAAGAAATTAACTGAAGCTTTGTATCAACTTCAAGTGTGTATAGTTAAATTCCTAACCTCAATACTCTTATGCTTGAAGTTATAGAAATTATTTATGATACTAGTAGAGTTAATTGGATTAATGTATAATAAGTAAATTTGAATTCTTGGAATTCAAATCCTTTGCTTTGTAGTGTTTTGAATGTGAATTGTTGGATTGCAACCTTATTGTGAAGGAAAGTTATTGACTATTAAATCACTTAATTCAAATCATTGCATATCATGTAGAATTAACGACGCTCGAAGACGGAACCTACGAATCGGTCCCGGAACCCGAGCAGGGTATATTTGAAGATCAAGTGAACGTCGCCGAGTATCTTACTGAAGCCCCGAACCAAAGTTTGGAACTTGTCGACATTCCTGACCCCAGCCTCACCCAAGAAGTTAAGCCCCGGTGCATAACCCATTTTTTCAAATGATGCACTTATTATGTTATATATCTATATTGTGCATTAAGTTTTAGGAGTTGTAATGAAATCCTAGATGCATGAAACTTAGGAACCTATGTAATGTTTTTCCGAGTCTTTACCGAATAGATTCTCTGCTAATAGGACCGGCAAAAGTCGAGTGATTTCCTGTCACTCGCGCGATATAGAAGTTGATTATTTACCATTCTGCAATCACTATAAGGATAACGGATGGGGTTATGTATCATATCGTAACTTGAAAGAATACCCTGTCTGTGTTGATTTAAGTTTGATAAGGTCACAGAGTGTTGTAGTGGTGGTCAAGTGTTTGAAAGTACTAGCCACATACCGTAAATATGGTACGCGGTAAGCCTATTACCTGATTGGCCCGGCAAGTGGACTTACCCACCACTCGAATTTTGGTTTTTGTCACATACACGCACTGACGTGTGGGAGTCCGCGTAGTGGACGGGAGTACAGCCATACAGTCGCACTATAGGCATAGGTCCCGCACAGTGAATTTGCGTATGGTCCTGCAGTCACTTGTGGTGGCCCTGATCCACACCCCGGAATAAGATGGGAACGGTTGCCCGGAAAGTTAAGTTTCCGAGCGTGTGAGTTAGGATCCCTTGAAAGGTTATGAAATTCAATTCAGAATCGTCCGTTTCTCGCGGAGATTGAGACTGCTTGATACTTCTGCCACATAGAGTAATAATAGTAAAAGTTAATGGAATAATTTTGATGGATGCTTAATATCTACCTTGCTTGACTAGTATAGGTGCTTACCTAGAATGGTTAAAAGAAACTAGAATCTGAAAGCTAACATATGAAAGTAAGGACATACTCTTTGTTGCTTTTCAGCAAAAGAAAACTAGAGCCGTTCAACCTGTCATAGTCTAGTTATGGGCTAAGTATACCCAAATGTCAGGTAAGCCTTGCTGAGTATTAGTATACTCAGCCTTGCTAGTAATATGGTTTTCAGGTATGTCGTTCGTGACCCATGTGGATAGTCTGACTTGACCCGGCACTGCTGCACTTGGCTGATCCGTGGAATGGGATCCGTCCCCGGCCGGCAATGACCCTTCGGAGTAACGCCATGCTTTGGGCTGAGTATGGTGCCTACCTCTGCGACGTATGTAGTCGCATTGTTGTTTTCGCTGCTAACTCTGAATACTGCCAGGTAAACTTGAAGTTTCGAATAATGCTTGTATGAATTTGTATTAGCTAGGATGAAACAAAACCCCTATGTAATAATGTTTAATTATCCTGTGGTGTAAAAGTTGCGAGCTGTTGTAGGGCTGGACTCATCTTCGTGCGAGGTAAACCTACGTCGATCCTGTATAACCGTGGTTGAATCGGGCAGTGACCCGATAGACCAATGAGTTGTTCTGTTTGAAGTGCGTTGAGCTTCTGTCGCCTGCCTAGCGATGACTAGTGCGCTTGAGCCGGAATAATTCAAGCGGTTCTACCACACAGGCCACCGATAGCGTAATACCCTACGTCCTGTGTGGTTTGTATTGCCTTAGGTAGTGATCGGGTGATCTCCTGTTTGGAGGGGGTCCTTGTCTGCCCTTATATAGTATGAGTGGATAGGATTACATGGAAGTCCTGGTCGGATACAAGCCTAGGAGTCCTACTCGAGTACTTTTCGGGTAGTTTCCTATCGTCTCCCACTAGTTTTACTACTGTACCACTATGCTATGAATAGTTACAATAGAGGTAGGGCGTGGGCATGTCCCATCCCTTATCCTAGAAAATGTACGCTATGTGAGCAGTCCCGTGGGCCCAGGTCTGACAAGCCCCCGAGCTCTTCGTAGTCGAGTACTGCAGGCGTCCGGGTACTTCTAAAGGCGTCTTCGAGTTCTCCCAAACTCCATCTTGAAGGTGTCCTCCGAGTACTTCCTTAGTCGCATAGTATATACCTAGTAATCGGTGGCGCTAGCCCCCGAGCTTAGGCATTGGCCATGTTGCCACTGGATCTTGTACTATCGATGAAGCCGACTAGTCGGAGTTGATTCCGACTAGATTTGTAGGCGAGATGAGTAGTCGAAGTAGTTGAACACGCGTAAAACTAGTCGAAAACTAGTAAACGCCTTATCCTCGGAGCGAGGCCCCTTTAGTAACATAGGATACTAGTCCGAAACTAGTAGTCTGTTAGTGGAAGTGTGGGAGCAAGGCCTCTTCAGCAAACTTACATGTAATACCAGTCGTAAACTAGTAAAATGGAGTTATACTAGAAGTATGGGAGCGAGCCCCCTTCAGTAAAATAGGATACTAGTCGGAAACTAGTAATCTGGTACTGGAAATGTGGGAGCGAGGCCCCTTCAGCAAACTTGCATGTAATACTAGTCGTAAACCAGTAAAATAGAATTGTACTGAAAGTATGAGAGCAAGGCCCCTTCAGTAACATAGGATACTAGTCGGAAACTAGTAATCTGTTACTAGAAGTGTGGGAGCGAAGCCTCTTCAGCAAACATGCACGTAATACGAGTCGTAAACCAGTAAATCGGAGTTATACTGGAAGTACATGAGCGAGGCCCATTCAGTAACATAGGATACTAGTCGAAAACTAGTAATCTTTAACTGGAAGTGTGGTAGCGAAGCTCCTTTAGCAAACTTGCGCGTAATACCAGTTGTAAACCAGTAAAACAGAGTTTTTACTGGAAGTTTTGATCTACAGGGGACGACAGAGGTTGTCTTGGTTGGCTAAGGATGGAATGTCGTAAATGCTCGATATTCAAGGAGTTTGGAACCTCCTGGCCATCAGGGTACTGTAAGCGATACGACCCTGGTCCTGTAACCTTTTGCATCATGAAAGGCCCCTCCCATCACAAGTTAAGCTTATGCAGCCTGATTTCATCCTGGATTCGTCGAAGAACCATATCTCCAACGTTGAAAGAGCGTTGTTGGATGTTCCAATCATGGTAACGACGGACTCCTTGTAAGTAGCAGGCCGACTGGAGCAAGATGTTGCATTTGATTTCTTCAGCTGAGTCGAGTTCTAGATGTCTTGCGCTATCAGCCTCGCCTTCCTCATGCATCTCCAGTCGAGGAGACTTCCACATTACGTCAACCGGTAATATAGCTTCAGACCCGTATACGAGGAAGAAAGGTGACTGTCCTGTGTGTGGCAGAACCGCCTGAATTAATCTGGCTTAAGTGCACTAGCCATCACCATAGAGGCAATCCAGGCTAACACGCACTTAAAATGGAGTAAAACGACAGTGTGTTGGGTAACATCCCGATGCAACCACTGGAATTTCGATCGAAACAATGCACACATACAACCCACACGAAGGTGAGCCCAAAGATTACAACAATCCACAAATTTTACATCATAGAGTTCAACATGAATTATTATTACAAACCAAGTTTGAATTCATGCATAAATGACCGGTGTTTCGTCTCTTAGTCGGCTGATCTCCGACTAGTGTCGATTCAAGTGGGTGCAGGTGTACAACCCCTGCAGGGTGTAATCTATGCGTATAGCCACATCCTCGGTCATGGACATTCCTACTCTTTTGTTGCTCTTATTAGTCAGTGTTACTCATGATTTCTACCTCCCTCTAGAATAACTTCCTGCCAGGAGCAGTTGAGATGCTAGGGGAGGAAATTCTCACATCGACTTGATAGTTTGGAAGGTGTGCGTTGACCGGGAGTCCAGAATGCTGGAAGGGCCCGAGTCGGGATTGGAAGAAGATAAGTATACTTATATATATATGATGTTGCATGCATAGGAAACCCTAGCTTTACCCCTTGAACTTTGTTATACCCTTAGTATAGTCCACTATAAAGCTTGCATTGGATGGTGACGTGAACCTATCCCATACCTTGGGGATAGCCTGGTATGATGCAGGATCCGATCCGGAGTTTGTGTGACATTTAGGTAATTAGAAATATAGACACTAGATTTTAATGTGAAAAATATATGCTTGCTATGGTGTATGTGTGTACTACAAAGGAATAGGGGCATAATTGTAATTCTATAAAATATAGGTCCTTTAGTGTTAATTGGAGATAGCATCAAAACCTAGGAAAAATATAACACTAGGTGTCGAATTTATATCACCATAGAAAAGAAAATGCAAAAGATAGGTTAAATCCTAAGAAAAATAGGCCTTTATGTGAGAATAGGGACCTAGATGTAATTAAAACAAAAATCATGGGTCCTTTTATGCAAAATAGTTGAAATATAAAAGTAACTTTCAAATTTACTTAGGGCCAAAATGTAAGAATGCAAGTCATCATGACCTCACGTGAAAACTTGTAAACATACCCAAAATTACATCAAATCCATCTTGGTAAGGACAAAAGTAATTCAAATTCCACCTTTGCTCAAAATTTAACATGTAAAACTGTAAACTTTGGCTTTTTGAACTTGAACCTTAAAGCAATATTGTAGGGCTTGAAAAACTCTACAACTTTTATTTTGGGCATTTTCTCATTAAACCTCTAGATCAGTAGAAAATCTTTCTTTACCGAGAGGTCCGTGAAATTCTTGGAATTTCCAAATAGGTCCCCGGACCCCTCCCTCTCTTCTTCTTCCTCGGGCACGTGCTCTGCTCTGCCCCCCTCCCGCCGGCTCAATGCTTCACCCCTGGCCGCCGCTCTGCCACCACCGCCGCGCCACCTCCTGCTGGGATGACCTCCACGCGTCGTCCTCTCCCTCCCCCGGCCCTGTTCCCCACCCCTGCTGCCCTCCTCCGCACGCGCCACGAGTTTCCCGAGCCACCGCCGGCCGCCACATCATCGCCGCCGTTGCCAGCTCCTGTTCGCATCCACAGCACCCCTCCTGGCCTTAACACACGCTCAACGACCGCTCTGTGATCTTGTGTACGTGTTGCCGCACTTCTTTTCCACCGCGTTCTTCTTTTCCCGAGCTCATCTCCTCACCGGACCTCCGTCGCCCCCACTGCCCACCGTCGCCAGCCGCCTTCGCTCCCTCTGAACCCCGATCCAGTGCTGCTAGAGCACCGCCGTGACCCACTGGTGCTCTCCAACCCGATCAATTTCACCCTCCCGCATCCGAGCCTCGTCTTCCACAGCTCCGGCAGCCCCAGTCCCGCCGTCGCCTCCTGCTCACCGTGGGCAGCCCACTCCAAGCCCTTTCGCACCACGACAACCCCTCAGTCAGCTTCCCCTCGCCCCCGTGAAGCTCTACAACCCCTCCATTGGTTCCCTAGTGCACTGCATCGGCTCCCCGACGCTCGCCGGCGTTTACCTCCGTTGCCATTGTCACTGCTCCCACCAGTTGCCCCTAATCCGAAGCTTATGTTCCCAATTGATTGCACCAATACCTTCCCCATGACTCACTGGAGCTCATGTGCAGGTCCTTCATCGATGTCGGCCGCCGGAGCATCACCGTCGTCGTTGACCCCTCCGCCGCCGCTTCGGGCTCTCGTCGAGATTTCTTTTCCCTACCACCTCTACCCTCGACACGTGGCTCAATCTGACCGCCGTAAGCCCCTGAAGCTTCCCCTCCCCTCGGACCTCGCCGCCGGTGATCCTCCTTGCCGGAACACGGCCGTCCCACCCCTGCTCCCCTTCCACCCCTAGCCAAGGACCTCGGGATTGAAAGAATTGAAAGCCCAGGGGACTATCTGCAAGGCTTAAGACTCATGTGAATAGTGCCTTAGGGACCCCAGGTGTTAATTGTGCTGTCAACTTTGAAATTTCATATCAATTCAAGGAAAAACCATAAAAATGCAAACTAAAATTTGTTGGAATCCTCATTTTAAAATCTACAACTTTCCTTATAAATTGACTTTCAGTTCCTGAGTAGTTTGTGCTCTAATTTAAATACTAAGTTTAAGTAGTTGTAGGTTAAGAAAATGCATAATAAATAGCAGAAAAATGGTAAAAATGTAAACTCA
Source organism: Panicum hallii (assembly GCF_002211085.1). Lineage (NCBI taxonomy): Eukaryota > Viridiplantae > Streptophyta > Magnoliopsida > Poales > Poaceae > Panicum > Panicum hallii. The sequence continues at coordinate 30,415,210 of NC_038043.1, forward strand.
ATTGTGTTAGCTTTGCTTTGACATGTAGGACTTAGGAAAAATAATTAACCTACTGTGTGTGTAATATTTCCATAATATGTGAGTTTAATTATGAATAATACCTATTTAACCTTATATATATTTAATATCTATGGTTTTAAATGTTCAAAAATCATGAAAATATTTTGAGGTACTGTTCTTGAGTGGTGTAACCTGTTACTGAGTTCTCACCCTAGGATCAGGTGTAAAACCACCAAAACAAATAAAACATGCTATGATAATGTTATACTCTTATCTAAATAAAATAAGTCCATGGTTAAATAATAACCTAGGGTTAGTATAAATAATTAGCAAAGCAAATAGATAAAGTTATTAATAATTAGTTTAAATATTTGAAACCAATTCAACTTGTTACCTCATGCCATTAGTTAAATATTTAGGGTAACCAACCCTGTTACTTAATGTGACTAGATAAAATGGTTAATACCCGATAAATGACAGCCCAGTAGAGAAATAAATGGTATGTGTAAAAAGTAAATTATATTTTTGTTGGATTGCAACTTTATCATAAAATAAAATAAAATAATATGCATCCCTTAACTTATAACTTTACATATCATGTAGACTCGACTACTCTCACCGACGGTGACTACGAACTAATCCCGGAACAAGGAGTGGAATCAGCTGAAGACTCCTGGAACGCCGTCGAAGATCTAACTGAAGCTCCAAACCAAAGTTCGGAAAACTTTGACACTCCTGCCCCCAACCCTACTCAAGAAGGCAAGCCTCGGACATAACCCCTACTTTATTTACACTGCAATCTATATTTATTTATACCTATCTATGCATTAAGTTCTTAGGAATTGTATGAGAAACCCTAGTTGTATCTTCCTAGGAACCAATGTACTGAATACTAGAACCTGAGTCCGACTAGTTGCTAAGCTGATAGGACCGGTAGAAGTCGGGTGATTTCCTGTCACTCGTGAGCTTTATAGGAGTTGCAATGTTTACATTCCTGCAACCACTTTAAGGATGACGGACGGGATTTATGTGAGGTATCATGGTTGAGATGATACCCCATCTGTGTTAGTGAAGTTGATAAGGTCGCAGTGTGTGGTAGCGGTGGTTATGCGTTTGAAAGTACTAGCCACATGCCGCGAAATATGATAAGCGGTAAGCCTAGTAACCAATCGGCCCGAGGAGTGGCATACCTCCCACCACTCATATTTGGTTTTTCCTATTACTTGATTCGACGTGTTGCAGGGCAACCAGGAGTACGGTCGTGTAGTCGCTCTACAGACGTACGTCCTGCACATTGGATGTGCGTATGGTCCTGCAGTCGCTTGTGGTGGATCTGATCCACGAGTCAGAATGAAAGGCAAACGGTTGCTTCGGAATAATCATCGAATGTTCCAAGCGTGTGAGTTAGGTTTACCCTTGCAAGGCTGAAATTCGATTCAGGAATCGTCCGTTTCTCGCGGAAATTGAGACTGCTTGATCCCTTTGCCACATAGAGTAACAAGAGCAACTTTGTGATTATCAAAGATGATGTTTGGCTAAAGATTCTACCATGCTTGATTAGTTATAGGTGCTTATCTAGAATGATTAATCACATAGAACTTGAAAGCTAAAATTTGACATTAAGGATCTACCCTTTGTTGCTTTTCAGCTGAAAATTTTACCCACAACCATTTAAGCCTTCATAAGTCTAGTTACATGGCTATGTATACCATGAACGGGTAAGCCTTGCTGAGTATTAGCATACTCAGGCTTGCATTGCGACTTTTGTTCAGGTAATCCTCCTGACAACCCTGCTCTGCCAATGCCGTGGCCTTACCCACTGCCCGATGGTTGGTCCGTGGAGTGGGACCCATCCTCGGCCAACACAGATCCCTCCGAGTGATATCATGCCAGGGCTAGCATGATATCTGAACTGGCGACATGTACAACTCTGCTGCAATGACTCGAAACTTAAAACTATTTGTAATAATTCCCACAAGTTGGGATCTGATGTTACTTTTAAATTCTCATGTAATATATCTGCCTGTGATGTAAAATGTGATGGCAATTGTATCTCTGGACTCGCCTTCGTGCGAGGTACCTTGTTTGATCCTGCATTTTGTAACGCCCGCGTTTTTACCTTATCTAAATTACAGCACAAATCGCTCGCTAGAAAATATTCTTTCGACAAGCTCGGATCAATCCTAAACCCTTACCGTCCGAACCCCTAATCGTCCAAAACATCTCTCGACCTTTCGCCGCCTGACACCCGGATTTGACCGCCATCCGTTTTCTTTTCCTCGACCCCCGCGACGTGCCGCATGCTCAACCCCGCACTCGCGACCGTCACCGCGAATCCCGCCGACGCATCTTCCCCCCCCCCCCCCCCCCCCCCCGCGTGCTCGACCTCGCGCTCGCGACTGCCGCCGTAAAATCCGCCGACGCTCCCCCCCCTCCTTTTCTCTTTTTCCTCTACCCCTTTTTCCTTTTCCTTTTCCTTTCTCCTTTCTCTGTTCCTGCTTCCTGCTCCCCTCGCTCCCCTGCATACGCAGCACGGCACCGAGCAGAGAGCTCAACGCCGGCCACCACCACCGCCCCCGCCCTTTGACGTCTCCACAGGAGCTGCCTAACCCGGCCCTCCTCTGCGCACGCCGTACCCCCTTGCCGTCTTGGCGCTCGCGCTGCCCCTGCGTGCTGCGACGCCGAGCAGTGCCGGCCGCCGCGCGTCGCCTCGCCACGGGCCACCTCCCCCTGCGCCGCACGCCCCCGGGCTGCCCTTCCCCGCTACGCGCCACCACCCCGCCCTGCGCAGCGACGACCAGCGCCACCGGCCGCCCTGCGCAGCAGCACCCCGTACCACCGCCGCCCCACTGCCATTACTGGCCGCCACCGACCTCCACCGCGCCCCCCTCCTTCCTGCCCTCGCCGGCCTACAAATACCCTCCCGCGACGCGCCTCACCACCACCCCAACCTTCCCCGCAACCCCTAGCCCCCTCCCCTGCCTTGCTCCACCGCCGCCGCACGGCCCTCCGCCCGCCGCCCCTGGCCCTCGTGGGCAGGCCGTCTCGTGCCGTCCCAGCTCGGGGTGAGTAGTGGAATTAGTTCCCCTCGCTCCCCTCTCCGTGTAGCCCTGCCCCCGGCCGCCGCCGTGCCCTAGGGCCGCCGGATTTGGTGGCGCCGCCGGCCCCTGTTCCCCCTCCTCTGTTCTGGTAACGAGAGGAAGAAGAAGGGCACAATTGCCCTGAGCCCCCTGCCCTTTTTGCCTATTCCCTTAAGAACCCCACCTCCCCTTAGACCCTTTTTCCAAATAACCCCCCCTGCTCATTCTATTTAGAAAAAGAACCCCTCCACTACACAAAATAATTATGGATAGGTCCCTGACCCTTTTTAGAGTACCCTAGGTATTTCCGGAAATTCCAATCAAGCCCTCCCCTCCCAACAGTAATTACGAATAGGTCCTTGGACCCTTATTCCTTCCCTAAAACTCCGTTCGGCCTGTTATTTTATGCGCCAAAAATCCCCCGTTTGCCCTGAAACTTTACCACGGCATTTCTAGTATAATGACGGCCTTGCCATCAAGAAATCCCCTGGAAATCTTCCTTCTACCATAGTTTCTTAAGTTATTCCTGATTCGGGCTTGTAAATAGAACCTTTAATTCTTTTTCCTTATGGAATGTTTGTTCGTGTGCGCCGTAGATCACGAGGTGACCGAGGGAGAACCTGTCGACGAGCAGTACTGCGAGCAAGAGTCCGAGAACCAGTGCCGTGAGCCCGAACCTGAAGGACAGTACCTCGATCAGGACTTCCCGGAAGGCTTTGTGAATGGCAAGTCCAATCCCATCCTTTGATGCATATTTATCCCAGTTTTATAAATACAACCTATTAGCCTGTTTTATAAAATGCATCGTTTGATTGCAAGACATGGTTGGATAGCCACCCCTTAATTGATATGACCACTCCTTGATGGCCTAGGATTTGCTTCGCTAGACGTTACCTATCGCTAAAGATGCTTATTACCTGTCATCCCCTTGATTATATTTTAAACCATGACCACAAGCGCTTTGCCAAAAACTAAGGGCGCAAAGTTTTAAAAAGATAAAATGGGATTTTGAGAAAATAAAAGAAAGGCTTAATCTGGCGAGATGGATGGCATTTTCTGTGTGAAATGCCACTAGTGTGCTTGTACCTTTGTGGTTGAGCATGGTCGGGAGATGTCCGTCTGGTCAGTATAAGGATGAACTGGGGTGTCATCTTGCCTAACTCATTTATCGTACAACCACTCGACCGTTGTGTGGGCAACGGCTTAGCATAAACCCCACTAGTTGTTCTACTAGCCAAAAAGGAGAGCGGGTGAGTAACGGGAGACCATGGAGAAGGGATACGATCTGTGTGAGTGATATTCCGGTTATGACTTCATTGATGGGTCATTAACCCCATGGTAGCTTCCGTGTTGGCTAGTTAGATTCAGCTAAGGTGGGTAATGGCTTTGTTAGGATCCGCCGCGACATTAAGGTGTTCGTAGCGCGGTACCCTACTTGTGGGTAAAGTGTACAACCTCTGCAGAGTGTAAAAATCTATTCGAATAGCCGTGTCCACGGTATTGGGCGCGTTACGGCATGGTCACTTCAATAGATGTTTCGGGATGATTGGTTTTGTGGCATAGGTTGTTTTGAAAATACTCGGCAGTTGTGCAGTAAGCTACTGTGGACGTCGATGACACTAAAACTTAGATCCTTTGTGCAGGATCAACACTACTTAAGATTCGATTATTATAAAAAAATGTTTTGAGAAAGTGCTTTTGTTAAATAAACCCTTGCATGTGAAAAATCTTGCTTTATCGCAAATAGACCCTAATCCCACCCTTGATATAACCGTGCATGATCTCTGTTATCACCCCCTCCGCGGGTGTGGTTGGACTTGTTGAGTACCTTTGTACTCACCCTATATATATATATGTGGTTTTCTCAGAGGAAGACCCAGACTACGTGATCGGAAACGACGAATAAGGGTTGTGTCCGCGCCCAACTCTGCCTGTGGTGTTGGCCCTCCGCAAGATGCTTCTGCTAGCGTGTTACTCTGAGCCCGAGCTGGATCCCACGTGGGTCACGCTTTGGTGTATTACCATAGCTATTTTATTACTAGTTATCGTCTGTATCGAGTGCCCGCCTCCTCGGAGGTTTGTACGGTAATGTACCATCTGATGTAATAAATGTGTATCAGCCTCCTGGGACTGATTTGTATATCACATTTAAGTCTCCTCGGATGAGGGGACGCTTCAGGTGGTATCAGAGCCGTAGGTTGGCCGTAGGACGTGACCCTAGGAGCGAAACCCCTTTTTAAACCATAGGACTTGTTTTGATTTAGATATTTCCTGCACAAACACTCACCACTGGTTTTTGCCCTGTTCCAGATGGCTGACAATGGATGGGTCAACGGAATCTGCCACGCAGAACCTGGCCTTCCTAAATTATTATTGCTCAGCCTGGAACGCGTTGGGGTTATGGAACCACCAGAGTATGCCTACCGTGAATACATCTCCGGAGGCACCCTTCGGTGCGACATTATGATTTTTGTGGGGGGAAGCACCCGCTACCCTGATGTGGACCCTTGGTTCATCTCCACCGCTGGTTTCCGCTTCCCCGACACCTACCGAAAGGCCGCCCGTAAAGCCCTGCGACGGCTGCGTGTGCTTTACAGACACCACCTTCAGCGGACCCCTATGGGATTTTTCCCACCCGCTGAGAGAAGGGGACGCACTTGGATTGCCCGGATAAGGGGACTTGGACAAGAAGAAGAAGACCTAGAAGATACGGTGTCCCACCTATCCATCTACCTTACCGGCTTGGATGCGCTCTACCGTGAACAGGCGGCACAACTGAGGAAGCTAATCCATGGGATTGAAAAGCTAACCCAGGAACTGGAGGAACAACGGGCAAGGGCCGCCAGCGCCGAGTATTCCTTAGCCGCCCTCCAAGCCCAGATGCAAGAATACGAGAACCGCAATGGAATAGGTGGATGGATAGAGGAAGAAGAAGAAGAAGAACCCATGGAAACCCACTGGGATAAAGGCACACAAACCGAAGAGATGGATCAAAGCCTCCCAATAAAGAAGCGCCCTATCAGGATCAAGGAAGAGTCTCCATGATAGGATTAGCATTCCGAACTAGAACCTTACCCTAATGACCACGTACCCATGAAAACTGTATCACCCCTGTTGCAATAATAAATGCTATCTACTCCCTTTGCACCTATGCCAGATTGTTTATCCTGTCCTTGTTTTCAGATGGCTGAGAATGGGTGGACCCAGGGCGTTTGCCAAGAGGAACCTGGTTTTCCCCGCCTTTTGATCAACTCCCTGGAGCGCCTCGGTATTACCGAGCGCCCAAGGTACTACAGCAGGGAGTACGAACACCTCGGTACTCGTCGCTGTAGGGTGGTTCTATCCATCGCCAGAAGCACCCGCCACCCCGACATCGAACCGTGGCGAGTGACTGCCACAGGATTCCAACATCAGGATGCCTATCCCTTGGCCATCAGGAAAGCTCTCCGTTACCTGTGCCGGATCTTCGAAGAGCACCTCATTCCCACACCAATGAGGCTCTTTCCTCCGGTCATCAGGACGCAAGTCTGGCAGGCCCGCATGAGGAACCTGGAACGGCGCCGCCAACATGAAGACCTTTTGTACCATGTGGTTGCATACCTCGTCTCCCTGGACAAGCTCTTTGACGAGCAAGCCCAAATCTTAAGGTAGCAAACCCACCGGGCTGAGCAAGCGGAGCTTGCAGTAAGGATGCACCAAATCCGGGTGGCTCAAGCTGAAGCAAGGACCGCGGCTGCTATAAGTAGCGAAGCCGTCGCTCAAGAAAGCCTCAGGCAGATCCAGGATCGGCGCATGCAAGAGTGGACCAGCAGTGGGACGCCCGTCCCGGCAATCGGGGAAACCCGAGTCCTAATCGGAACACCCATCACAGGATGGGGAGGACTTTTTAGGACCCCGCGAGCTTCACCCGAAGGTGCCGGAAGGACAGCTGCAGCTGTAGAAGGAGGAGCTGTCGAACAGCCTCGAGAAAATGGGATCCTCGAGGACGACGAGGAGGAGTTACTCATTCCACTGGAAGTGCACTCCGCCCCGAAAGATGACTCGCCCCGTGAGTAATATGCCTTAGAGGTGCCCCAGGGAAGAAGCCGTCCCGGCCCCGAGCTTAGAGTTGTGCCCGCCCATCTGTTGTGCCCTTTGTACCCGATCGTGTAGTGTGTATTCTAGCTGTACCCTCCCAAGTGTTGTACCCCAAAGTAATAAAGTAACTATCTGCACTTGTTGCTTATTGGTCTGTGTGATTGCCGGTAGTAGATGGAGTCTGCCTTTTCAAAAATAAAATATCACTAAATTCCAAAACTAAGTCTCATAAGGTTTTTGCCCAATCCACAGACGGCCACCAGGCGTAACATAAGGACCTTCCAAAGGCAGGCACATGCCACTCCAAGTGCGGAGGGGCAACAGGGTATGCAAGGACAAACCCCCGACCAGGGAGATCAGGAAGATCAGGAAGTAAGCCAGCAAGGGGGAGGAAGCCAAGTAGGAGCGCGATATGCCCCACCCCCACCGGCCATTGACCTGGTGCAAGTATTGAACAACCAGAACCTCCTACTGGAAGCTTTGACCAATGTCGTCACCAACCCCGGGCCCCGTGAGCAGAGTGCAAATGACAAACTGACAGCCTTTCTGAGGACCAAGCCACCCACCTTTGCAGGCTCCTACAACCCCTTGGACGCAGACGACTGGCTGCGCGTTATCAAGAGGAAACTCGAACCATTTGAGCATGGAGACCGTGACAAGGTCCGTTTAGCTGCTCACCAGCTCACTGGAACTGCTTTAGCTTGGTGGGAAAACTACTGTGCAGCTGCGCAGGATGCCTCCACTATTACTTGGAACGAGTTTGTGGATGAATTCCGTCGCTATCACATCCCAGCAGCCACCATGAAGCGCAAGGCAGATGAGTTCCGTGAACTGCAGCAAGGCAACAAGTCAGTTGAAGAGTACACATACCAGTTCATAGAACTAGCTCGCTATGCACCGGAGGAAGTAGACAAGGATGAGAAGAAGCAGGATATGTTCAGAAAGGGTTTAAATGCAGAACTCAAGAAGCTGCTTTCCCCATGCATCTACCCAGACTTCAACACACTGATGAATATGGCTATCATCACTGAAAGAGCCATGGCAGAGGAAAAGAGAGACAATAAGCGTAAGTTCCTAGAAGCTAAAGCTCGCCAGCAGGACCGTTTCCAGAAACCAAGGCACTTTGGCCCTCCGGCGACCAAGTCCCAAGCCCCTATGCAGTATAGGACCCAGCCACAAGCTACTGGCTCTCAAGCCCCCAACACCCAGCTTAGACAATTCAAGAGCCAGAGCACCATGAAGGTCCCACAGAGTAATACAAGCCAAGTTACTGCCAGCAGCAATCCCCGAGCATGCTACAACTGCCGTGAGACAGGACACTTCATTGCCAATTGCCCATATGCCAATAACAAGCCGGCGGCACCAGCCCTCTCCAACTCAGTGAATGGACCAAGGCCAGCCTTATCAGGAGCCAATCATGTACCCGTCCGCAATAACAATACCGGCAACAACAACCAGCAGATGGGACCGCCCCAGCAGTCCTTCGGACGAGCCCGCATCAACCACATCAACGCCCAGGAGGCTCAGGACGCTCAGGGCGTAGTGCTCGGTGAGTTCCTAGTCAGCTCAGTTTTGGCAACAATATTGTTTGATTCCGGAGCATCACACTCATTCGTATCCTCAAGTTTTGTGGAAAAACACAATATACCTACAGTGCTACTTAAGACACCCCTATTAACCCGAACGCCCGGAGGTGACATTAAGTGCCGGCTGGGTTGTTCCAGGGTAAGGATCATCTTAAGTGGGGTAGAGTTCCTAGCAGACCTAGTAGTACTTAAGTCTAAAGGCATAGATGTGATCCTTGGAATGGATTGGTTAAGCCTGCACAATGGCCTTATAAGTTGTGCTGATAAGGTGGTACACCTAACCAACCCAGAAGGAGTGCAAGTAACCTGCCACACTCGGGGAAGTGGACCGGATCCAATGGTTTTTAGCATGGAAGCTAAACTTTTGGAAGAAGTTCCAGTAGTAAAAGAATACTTAGATGTTTTTCCAGAAGAACTCCCGGGGATGCCGCCAGATAGGGATATAGAATTTGTCATTGACCTTGTCCCTGGAACCTCTCCTATAGCTAAGAGGCCCTATAGGATGGCAGCTTCAGAATTGGCAGAACTAAAGAGACAACTAGAAGAGTTACAACAAAGTGGTTTTATTAGACCAAGCTCATCACCATGGGGAGCCCCGGTCTTGTTTGTCAAGAAGAAGGACGGAAGCATGAGGATGTGCGTGGATTACCGCGCACTAAATGATGTCACCATCAAGAACAAATACCCCCTTCCCAGAATTGATGACCTCTTTGATCAGTTGAAGGGAGCCAAGTATTTCTCCAAGATAGACCTAAGGTCGGGATATCACCAGCTCAAGATTAAGGAAAGTGATATTCCAAAGACGGCCTTCGTCACCCGCTATGGGCAATATGAGTTTACCGTGATGTCCTTTGGGCTCACCAATGCGCCCGCTTACTTCATGAACCTCATGAATAAGGTGTTTATGGAAGAGTTAGATAAGTTTGTCGTAGTTTTCATTGACGACATACTTATTTACTCCAAGAGTGTCGACGAACATGAGCAGCACCTACGAGTGGTTCTAGAAAGGTTGAGAGCGCACAAGCTCTATGCCAAGTTCAGCAAGTGTGAATTTTGGCTTGAGAAAGTAGCGTTTCTTGGTCACATCTTGACCGCGGAAGGAGTATCAGTGGACCCCGAAAAAGTTGAAGCGGTCTTCAATTGGCAGCAGCCAACCAATGTTAGTGAAATCAGGAGTTTTCTCGGTTTAGCCGGATACTACCGGAGATTTATTGAGGGATTCTCCAAGATAGCCCGCCCCATGACAGAGCTACTCAGGAAAGAGAAGAAGTTCACCTGGACCGAGCCATGTGAGAAAAGCTTCCAGGAATTAAAGAGGAGACTAACAACCGCCCCGGTACTAACCTTGCCAGACATCCAACGGGACTTTATCATTTATTGTGATGCATCCCGTCAAGGATTAGGATGTGTCCTCATGCAAGGAGGGAAAGTAGTGTCATACGCTTCCCGACAACTCAAGCCTCATGAGCAAAATTACCCGACCCATGATTTGGAATTGGCAGCCGTAGTACATGCCCTCAAGATTTGGAGACACTATCTGATTGGGAATAGGTGTGAGGTCTACACAGACCATAAGAGCTTAAAATACATCTTCACCCAGCCAGAATTAAACTTAAGGCAAAGAAGGTGGTTAGAACTAGTTAAGGATTATGATGTGGTAATTCATTACCATCCTGGCAAAGCAAACGTGGTAGCGGATGCCTTAAGCCGAAAACCTTATGGACCTAAGAATACCCACCTTCAAGAAGAGATGGCACAATTAAATGTGCACATCGTCCCCCAGGGTTCCAGACACAAGTTGAGTGTTCAACCTACTTTGGAGGATCAGATCAGAAAGGCCCAAGGTTCGGATAAGGACTTGATGAGAATCCGCATGCATACGGGAGAAAACAAGGCACCGGATTTCAGAGTGGATGACAAAGGAACCTTATGGTACAAGGATAGAATTTGCGTACCTAAGGAAGGAGAGTTCCGACAGACTATTATGGACGAGGCCCACAACTCAGCATATTCCATCCACCCAGGATCCACCAAGATGTATGTAGATATAAGGCAAAAGTATTGGTGGAGTGGAATGAAAGCAGATATCGCAAGATTCGTCGCCCATTGTGATAATTGTCAAAGGATCAAGGCTGAACATCAGAGACCAGCAGGATTGCTGCAACCTTTGCCCATCCCGGTTTGGAAATGGGATGAGATAGGAATGGATTTTGTAGTGGGTTTACCCAAGACACAGAAAGGACATGACTCCATATGGGTGATAGTGGACCGGCTCACCAAAGTCACTCACTTCCTACCCGTACGGACCAATTATGGTGGTGAAAAGCTAGCCCGACTCTATGTGGACAACATAGTGAAGCTGCATGGTGTGCCTAGCAAAATTGTTTCTGATAGAGGAACCCAATTCACCTCTAGGTTTTGGAAAAGTTTGCACAAGGCCATGGGCACCAAGTTGGACTTCAGTTCAGCTTATCACCCGCAGACCGACGGTCAAACAGAAAGGGTGAACCAGATTATGGAGGATATGCTAAGAGCATGTGTCCTTACTTATGGCAAGGATTGGGAACAAAGTTTACCGTACGCTGAGTTTTCGTACAACAATGGTTATCAAGCAAGCTTGGGCATGTCACCATTTGAAGCTCTCTATGGGAGAAAGTGCAGGACCCCCCTGATGTGGTCAGAAGTTGGAGAGCGTGCCCTAGTTGGACCCGCACTCATAAAAGAAGCGGAAGAAAGAGTGGCCGAAATTAGAGAGAAACTGAAGGCCGCCCAATCCCGACAGAAGAGTTACTCGGACAAGAAGAGACGAGAAGTAAGCTTCAATCCAGGAGACTTTGTCTATCTCAAGGTTTCACCTATTCGAGGGACTCGAAGATTTCAGGTACATGGGAAACTAGCCCCTCGGTACATTGGACCGTACCAAGTACTGAAGAGAATTGGAGCTGTAGCATACCGTCTAGAACTACCAGAAGGAATGTCTGACATACACCCAGTATTCCATGTATCCCAACTGAGAAGATGCCTGAGGGTACCTGAAGCGTCCCCTCATCCGAGGAGACTTAAATGTGATATACAAATCAGTCCCAGGAGGCTGATACACATTTATTACATCAGATGGTACATTACCGTACAAACCTCCGAGGAGGCGGGCACTCGATACAGACGATAACTAGTAATAAAATAGCTATAGTAATACACCAAAGCGTGACCCACGCGGGATCCAACTCGGGCTCAGAGTAACACGCTAGCAGAAGCATCTTGCGGAGGGCCAACACCACAGGCAGAGTTGGGCGCGGACACAACCCTTATTCGTCGTTTCCGATCACGTAGTCCGGGTCTTCCTCTGAGAAAACCACATATATATATAGGGTGAGTACAAAGGTACTCAACAAGTCCAACCACACCCGCGGAGGGGGGGGGGTGATAACAGAGATCATACAGGTTATATCAAGGGTGGGGTTAGGGTTTATTTGCGATAAAGCAAGATTTTACACATGCAAGGGTTTATTTAATAAAAGCACTTTCCCAAAACATTTTTATAGTAATCGAATCTTAAGTAGTGTTGATCCTGCACGAAGGATCCAAGTTTTAGTGTCATCGGACTCGGCGTCCACAGTAGCTTACTGCACAACTGCCGAGTACTTGCAAAACAACATATGCCACAAAACCAATCATCCCGAAACATCCATTGAAGTGACCATGCCGTAACGCGCCCAATACCGTGGACACGGCTATTCGAATAGATTTTTACACTCTGCAGAGGTTGTACACTTTACCCACAAGTAGGGTACCGCGCTACGAACACCTTAATGTCGCGGCGGATCCTAACAAAGCCATTACCCACCTTAGCTGAATCTAACTAGCCAACACGGAAGCTACCATGGGGTTAATGACCCATCCATGAAGTCATAACCGGAATATCACTCACACAGATTGTATCCCTTCTCCATGGTCTCCCGTTACTCACCCGCTCTCCTTTTTGGCTAGTAGAACAACTAGTGGGGTTTATGCTAAGCCGTTGCCCACACAACGGTCGAGTGGTTGTACGATAAAAGAGTTAGGCAAGATGACACCCCAGTTCATCCTTATACCGACCAGACGGACATCTCCTGACCATGCTCAACCACAAAGGTACAAGCACGCAAGCGGCATTTCGCACCGAAAACGCCGTCCATCCCGCCAGGATAAGCCTTTCTTTTTATTTCCCCGAAATCCCATTTTGATCTTCTATAACACTCGTACCCTTATTCTTAGTAAAGCGCTTATAATCATGGTTTACAATATAATGAGAGGAATACTAGGTAGCGAGTATCCCTGACATGTAGTTTACGCCTAACCAAGCAAATCTTAGGTCATCGGGGTAGGGTTATAGCAATCAAGGGGTGGCTATCCAACCAGGTCTTGCGATAAACAATGCATTTTACAAAACAGGACAATAGGTTGTATTTATAAATCTAGGATAAGAATGCATCAAAGGATGGGATTGGACTTGCCATTCACAAAGCCTTCCGGGAAGTCCTGATCGAGGTACTGTCCTTTAGGCTCGGTGCTGTGCTGCGCGTGCAGGGGAGCGAAGGAAGGAGCAGGAAGGGAGAAAAGAGAAAGGGAGAAAGAAGAAGGGGGAAAGAGAGAAGTAGGGGAGAAAAAAAAAGAAGGAGGGGGGGAGGGTCCTGCGTCGGCGGGATTCGCGGCGAGGTCGCGAGCGTGCGACGCGACGCGCGAGGGGAAAGAGCTGCGTCGGCGGGATTCGCGGCGACGGTCGCGAGTGCGGAGTTGAGCACGCGGCACGTCGCGGGGGTCGAGGAAAAGAGAAAGGCTGGCGGTCAATGTCGGATGTCAGACGGCGAAAGGTCGAGGGATGTTTTGGGCGGTAAGGGTTTAGGAACGATCCGAGCTTGATGACGGAAAAGTTTTGAAAATTATTTTTAGCGAGTGATTTGTACTGTAATTTAGACAGGGTAAAAAAAAAACGCGGGCGTTACAAACCTACCCCACTTAAAATGAATCTCGTCCTCGAGATTCGGCGGGTTCCTAAATAGATGGGGAAACTCTTTCTTAAGGGCATCTTCGCGTTCCCATGTGGCTTCTTCTATTCCATGTCTGCTCCACTGAACTCTGCAAATCCGTATTTCGGAGTTTCTTGTTTTCTTTATGACCGTGTCCAAAATCTTGATAGGCACCTCCTGGTACTGAAGATCTGTTTGTAAAACTATCTCTTCTTCCGGCACCCGTTCCCTCTCGGGCACCCTCAGGCATCTTCTCAGTTGGGATACATGGAATACTGGGTGTATGTCAGACATCCCTTCCGGTAGTTCTAGACGGTATGCTACAGCTCCAATTCTCTTCAGTATTTGGTACGGTCCAATGTACCGAGGGGCTAGTTTCCCATGTATTTGAAATCTTCGAGTCCCTCGAATAGGTGAAACTTTGAGATAGACGAAGTCTCCTGGACTGAAGCTTACTTCTCATCTTTTCTTGTCTGAGTAACTCTTCTGTCGGGATTGGGCGGCCTTTAGTTTCTCTCTAATTTCGGCCACTCTTTCTTCCGCTTCTTTTATGAATGCGGGTCCAACCAGGGCACGCTCTCCGACTTCTGACCACATCAGGGGGGTCCTACACTTTCTCCCATAAAGAGCTTCAAATGGTGACATGCCCAAGCTTGCTTGATAACCATTGTTGTACGAAAACTCAGCGTACGGTAAACTTTGTTCCCAATCCTTGCCATAAGTAAGGACACATGCTCTCAGCATATCTTCCATAATTTGGTTCACCCTTTCTGTTTGACCGTCGGTCTGCGGGTGATAAGCTGAACTGAAGTCCAACTTGGTGCCCATGGCCTTATGCAAACTTTTCCAAAACCTGGAAGTGAATTGGGTCCCTCTATCAGAAACGATTCTGCTAGGCACGCCATGCAGCTTCACTATGTTATCCACATAGAGCCGTGCAAGCTTTTCTCCACCATAATTGGTCCGTACGGGTAGGAAGTGAGCGACTTTGGTGAGCCGGTCCACTATCACCCATATGGAGTCATGTCCTTTCTGCGTCTTGGGTAAACCCACTACAAAATCCATTCCTATCTCATCCCATTTCCAAACCGGGATGGGTAAGGGTTGTAGCAATCCTGCTGGCTTCTGATGTTCAGCCTTGATCCTTTGACAAGTATCACAATGGGCGACGAATCTTGCAATATCTGCTTTCATTCCACTCCACCAATACTTTTGCCTTATATCTACATACATCTTGGTGGATCCTGGGTGGATGGAATATGCTGAGTTGTGGGCCTCGTCCATAATAGTCTGTCGGGACTTTCCTTCCTTAGGTACGCAAATTCTATCCTTGTACCATAAGGTTCCTTTGTCATCCACTCTGAAATCCGGTGCCTTGTTTTCCCCCGTATGCATGCGGATTCTCATCAAGTCCTTATCTGAACTTTGGGCCTTTCTAATCTGGTCCTCCAAAGTAGGTTGAACACTCAACTTGTGACTGGAGCCCTGGGGGACGATGTGCACATTTAATTGTGCCATCTCTCCTTGAAGGTGGGCATTCTTAGGTCCATAAGATCTTCGGCTTAGGGCATCTGCTACCACGTTTGCTTTGCCAGGATGGTAATGAATTACCACATTATAATCTTTAACTAGTTCTAACCACCTTCTTTGCCTTAAGTTCAATTCTGGCTGGGTGAAGATGTATTTCAAGCTTTTATGGTCCGTGTAGATCTCACACCTATTCCCAATCAGATAGTGCCTCCAAATCTTGAGGGCATGTACAACGGCTGCCAATTCCAAGTCGTGGGTCGGGTAATTTTGCTCATGAGGCTTGAGTTGTCGGGAAGCGTATGACACTACTTTCCCTCCTTGCATGAGGACACATCCTAATCCTTGACGGGATGCATCACAATAAATGATAAAGTCCCGTTGGATGTCTGGCAAGGTTAGTACCGGGGCGGTTGTTAGTCTTCTCTTTAAATCCTGGAAGCTTTTCTCACATGGCTTGGTCCAGGTGAACTTCTTCTCTTTCCTGAGTAGCTCTGTCATGGGTCGGGCTATCTTGGAGAATCCCTCAATAAATCTCCGGTAGTATCCGGCTAAACCGAGAAAACTCCTGATTTCACTAACATTGGTTGGCTGCTGCCAATTGGAGACCGCTTCGACTTTCTCGGGATCCACTGCTACTCCTTCTGCGGTCAAGATATGACCGAGAAATGCTACTTTCTCAAGCCAAAATTCACACTTGCTGAACTTGGCATAGAGCTTGTGCGCTCTCAACCTTTCTAGAACCACTCGTAGGTGCTGCTCATGTTCATCGACACTCTTGGAGTAAATAAGTATGTCGTCAATGAAAACTATGACAAACTTATCTAACTCTTCCATAAACACCTTATTCATGAGGTTCATGAAGTAAGCGGGTGCATTGGTGAGCCCAAAGGACATCACGGTAAACTCATATTGCCCATAGCGGGTGACGAAAGCCGTCTTTGGAATATCACTTTCCTTAATCTTGAGCTGGTGATATCCCGACCTTAGGTCTATCTTGGAGAAATACTTGGCTCCCTTCAACTGATCAAAGAGGTCATCAATCCTGGGAAGGGGGTATTTGTTCTTGATGGTGACTTCATTCAGTGCGCGGTAATCCACGCACATCCTCATGCTTCCGTCCTTCTTCTTGACAAACAAGACCGGAGCTCCCCACGGTGATGAGCTCGGCCTAATGAACCCACTTTGTTGTAACTCTTCCAGTTGTTTCTTTAGTTCTGCCAATTCAGAGGCTGCCATCCTATAGGGTCTCTTAGCTATAGGAGAGGTTCCAGGGACAAGGTCAATGACAAACTCTATATCCCTATCTGGCGGCATCCCTGGGAGTTCTTCCGGAAAAACGTCTGAGTATTCATTTATTACTGGAACTTCTTCCAAAAGTTTAGCTTCCATGCTAAAAACCATTGGATCCGGTCCACTTCCCCGAGTATGGCAGGTTACTTGCACTCCTTCTGGGTTGGTTAGGTGTACCACCTTGTCAGCACAACTTATAAGGCCATTATGCAGGCTTAACCAATCCATTCCAAGGATCACATCTATGCCTTTAGACTTAAGTACTACTAGGTCTGCTAGGAACTCTACCCCACTTAAGATGATCCTTACCCTAGAACAACCCAGCCGGCACTTAATGTCACCTCCGGGCGTTCGGGTTAATAGGGGTGTCTTAAGTAGCACTGTAGGTATATTGTGTTTTTCCACAAAACTTGAGGATACGAATGAATGCGATGCTCCGGAATCAAACAATATTGTTGCCAAAACTGAGCTGACTAGGAACTCACCGAGCACTACGCCCTGAGCGTCCTGAGCCTCCTGGGTGTTGATGTGGTTGATGCGGGCTCGTCCGAAGGACTGCTGGGGTGGTCCCATCTGCTGGTTGTTGTTGCCGGTATTGTTATTGCGGATGGGTACATGATTGGCTCCTGATAAGGCTGGCCTTGGTCCATTCACTGAGTTGGAGAGGGCTGGTGCTGCCGGCTTGTTATTGGCATATGGGCAATTGGCAATGAAGTGTCCTGTCTCACGGCAGTTGTAGCATGCTCGGGGATTGCTGCTGGCAGTAACTTGGCTTGTATTACTCTGTGGGACCTTCATGGTGCTCTGGCTCTTGAACTGTCTTTGCTGGGTGTTGGGGGCTTGAGAGCCAGTGGCTTATGGCTGGGTCCTATACTGCATAGGGGCTTGGGACTTGGTCACTAGAGGGCCAAAGTGCCTTGGTTTCTGGAAACGGTCCTGCTGACGAGCTTTGGCTTCTAGGAACTTACGCTTATTGTCTCTCTTTTCCTCTGCCATGGCTCTTTCAGTGATGATAGCCATATTCATCAGTGTGTTGAAGTCTGGGTAGATGCATGGGGAAAGCAGCTTCTTAAGTTCGGTATTTAAACCCTTTCTGAACATATCCTGCTTCTTTTCATCCTTGTCTACTTCCTCCGGTGCATAGCGGGCTAGTTCTATGAACTGGTATGTGTACTCTTCAACCGACTTGTTGCCTTGCTGCAGCTCACGGAACTCATCTGCCTTGCGCTTCATGGTGGCTGCTGGGATGTGATAGCGACGGAATTCATCCACAAACTCGTTCCAAGTAATAGTGGAGGCATCCTGCGCAGCTGCACAGTAGTTTTCCCACCAAGCTAAAGCAGTTCCAGTGAGCTGGTGAGCAGCTAAACGGACCTTGTCACGGTCTCCATGCTCAAATGGTTCAAGTTTCCTCTTGATAACGAGCAGCCAGTCGTCTGCGTCCAAGGGGTTGTAGGAGCCTGCAAAGGTGGGTGGCTTGGTCCTCAGAAAGGCTGTCAGTTTGTCATTTGCATTCTGCTCACGGGGTCTTGGGTTGGTGACGACATTGGTCAAGGCTTCCAGTAAGAGGTTCTGGTTGTTCAATACTTGCACCAGGTCAATGGCCGGTGGGGGTGGGGCATGTTGTGCTCCTACTTGGCTTCCTCCCCCCTGCTGGCTTACTTCCTGATCTTCTTGATCTCCCTGGTCGGGGGTTTGTCCTCGCATACCCTGTTGCCCCTCCGCACTTGGAGTGGCATGTGCCTGCCTTTGGAAGGTCCTTATGTTACGCCTGGTGGCCGTCTGTGGATTGGGCAAAAACCTTATGAGACTTAGTTTTGGAATTTAGTGATATTTTATTTTTGAAAAGGCAGACTCCATCTACTACCGGCAATCACACAGACCAACAAGCAACAAGTGCAGATAGTTACTTTATTACTCTGGGGTACAACACTTGGGAGGGTACAGCTAGAATACGCACTATACGATCGGGTACAAAGGGCACAACAGATGGGCGGCACAACTCTAAGCTCGGGGCCGGGACGGCTTCTTCCCTGGGGCACCTCTAAGGCATATTACTCACGGGGCGAGTCGTCTTCTGGGGCGGAGTGCACTTCCAGTGGAATGAGTAACTCCTCCTCGTCGTCCTCGAGGATCCCATTTTCTCGGGGCTGTTCGACAGCTCCTCCTTCTACAGCTGCAGCTGTCCTTTCGGTACCTTCGGGTGGGGCTTGCGGGGTCCTAAAAAGTCCTCCCCATCCTGCGATGGGTGTTCCAATTAGGACTTGGGTCTCCCCGATTGCCGGGACGGGCGTTCCGCCGTTGGTCCACTCTTGCATGCGCCGATCCTGGATCTGCCTGAGGCTTTCCTGAGCGACGGCTTCGCTACTTATAGCAGCCGCGGTCCTTGCTTCGGCTTGAGCCACCCGGATTTGGTGCATCCTCACTGCAAGCTCAGCTTGTTCAGCCCGGTGGGTTTGCTCCCTTAAAATTTGGGCTTGCTCGTCAAAGAGCTTGTCCAGGGAGACGAGGTATGCGACCACATGGTACAAAAGGTCTTCGTGTTGGCGGCGCCGTTCCAGGTTCCTCATGCGGGCCTGCCAGACTTGCGTCCTGATGACCGGAGGAAAGAGCCTCATTGGTGTGGGAATGAGGTGCTCTTCGAAGATCCGGCACAGGTAACGGAGAGCTTTCCTGATGGCCAAGGGATAGGCATCCTGATGTTGGAATCCCGTGGTAGTCACTCCCCATGGTTCGATGTCGGGGTGGCGGGTGCTTCTGGCGATGGAGAGAACCACCCTACAGCGACGAGTACCGAGGTATTCGTACTCCCTGCTGTAGTACCTTGGGCGCTCGGTAATGCCGAGGCGCTCCAGAGAGTTGATCAAAAGGCGGGGAAAACCAGGTTCCTCATGGCAAACGCCCTGGGTCCACCCATTCTCAGCCATCTGAAAACAAGGACAGGGTAAACAATCTGGCATAGGTGCAAAGAGAGTAGATAATATTTATTATTACAACAGGGGTGGTACAGTTTTCATGGATACGTGGTCATTAGGGTAAGGTTCTAGCTCGGAACGCTAATCCTATCATGGGAGCTCTTCCTCGATTATGATAGGGCGCTTTTTTATTGGGAGGCTTCGATCTTCGGTCTGTGTGCCTTTATCCCAGTGGGTTTCCATGGGTTCTTCTTCTTCTTCTTCTTCCTCTATCCATCCACCTATTCCGTTGCGGTTCTCGTATTCTTGCATCTGGGCTTGGAGGGCGGCTAAGGAATACTCGGCGCTGGCGGCCCTTGCCCGTTGTTCCTCCAGCTCCTGGGTTAACTTTTCAATCCCGTGGATTAGCTCCCTCAGTTGGGCCGTCTGTTCGCGGTAGAGTGCATCCAAGCCGGTAAGGTAGATGGATAGGTGGGAAACCGTATCTTCTAAATCTTCTTCTTCTCGTCCAAGCCCCCTTACCCGGGCAATCCAAGTGCGTCCCCTTCTCTCAGCGGGTGGGAAAAATCCCATAGGGGTCCGTTGAAGGTGGTGCCTGTAAAGCACACGCAGCCGTCGCAGGGCTTTACGGGCGGCCCTTCGGTAGGCGTCGGGGAAGCGGAAACCAACGGTGGAGATGAACCAAGGGTCCACATCAGGGTAGCGGGTGCTTCTCTCCACAAAAATCATAATGTCGCACCAAAGGGTGCCTCCGGAGATGTATTCACGGTAGGCATACTCTGGTGGTTCCATAACCCCAACGCGTTCCAGGCTGAGCAATAATAATTTAGGAAGGCCGGGCTCTGCGTGGCAGATTCCGTTGACCCATCCATTGTCAGCCATCTGGAACAGGGCAGAAAAACCAGTGGTGAGTGTCTGTGCAGAAAGATATCTAAATCAAAACAAGTACTAGGGTTTAAAAGGGGTTCCGCTCTTAGGGTCACGTCCTACGGCCAACCTACGGCTCTGATACCACCTGAAGCGTCCCCTCATCCGAGGAGACTTAAATGTGATATACAAATCAGTCCCAGGAGGCTGATACACATTTATTACATCAGATGGTACATTACCGTACAAACCTCCGAGGAGGCGGGCACTCGATACAGACGATAACTAGTAATAAAATAGCTATAGTAATACACCAAAGCGTGACCCACGCGGGATCCAACTCGGGCTCAGAGTAACACGCTAGCAGAAGCATCTTGCGGAGGGCCAACACCACAGGCAGAGTTGGGCGCGGACACAACCCTTATTCGTCGTTTCCGATCACGTAGTCCGGGTCTTCCTCTGAGAAAACCACATATATATATAGGGTGAGTACAAAGGTACTCAACAAGTCCAACCACACCCGCGGAGGGGGGGGGTGATAACAGAGATCATGCAGGTTATATCAAGGGTGGGGTTAGGGTTTATTTGCGATAAAGCAAGATTTTACACATGCAAGGGTTTATTTAATAAAAGCACTTTCTCAAAACATTTTTATAGTAATCGAATCTTAAGTAGTGTTGATCCTGCACGAAGGATCCAAGTTTTAGTGTCATCGGACTCGGCGTCCACAGTAGCTTACTGCACAACTGCCGAGTACTTGCAAAACAACCTATGCCACAAAACCAATCATCCCGAAACATCCATTGAAGTGACCATGCCGTAACGCGCCCAATACCATGGACACGGCTATTTGAATAGATTTTTACACTCTGCAGAGGTTGTACACTTTACCCACAAGTAGGGTACCGCGCTACGAACACCTTAATGTCGCGGCGGATCCTAACAAAGCCATTACCCACCTTAGCTGAATCTAACTAGCCAACACGGAAGCTACCATGGGGTTAATGACCCATCCATGAAGTCATAATCGGAATATCACTCACACAGATTGTATGCCTTCTCCATGGTCTCCCGTTACTCACCCGCTCTCCTTTTTGGCTAGTAGAACAACTAGTGGGGTTTATGCTAAGCCGTTGCCCACACAACGGTCGAGTGGTTGTACGATAAAAGAGTTAGGCAAGATGACACCCCAGTTCATCCTTATACTGACCAGACGGACATCTCCTGACCATGCTCAACCACAAAGGTACAAGCACGCAAGCGGCATTTCGCACCGAAAACGCCGTCCATCCCGCCAGGTTAAGCCTTTCTTTTTATTTCCCCGAAATCCCATTTTGATCTTCTATAACACTCGTACCCTTATTCTTAGTAAAGCGCTTATAATCATGGTTTACAATATAATGAGAGGAATAATAGGTAGCGAGTATCCCTGACATGTAGTTTACGCCTAACCGAGCAAATCTTAGGTCATCGGGGTAGGGTTATAGCAATCAAGGGGTGGCTATCCAACCAGGTCTTGCGATAAACAATGCATTTTACAAAACAGGACAATAGGTTGTATTTATAAATCTAGGATAAGAATGCATCAAAGGATGGGATTGGACTTGCCATTCACAAAGCCTTCCGGGAACTCCTGATCGAGGTACTGTCCTTTAGGTTCGGGCTCACGGCACTGGTTCTCGGACTCTTGCTCGTAGTACTGCTCGTCGACTGGTTCTCCCTCGGTCACCTCGTGATCTACGGTGCACACGAACAAATATTCCATAAGGAAAAAGAATTAAAGGTTCCATTCACAAGCCCGAATCAGGAATAACTTAAGAAACTATGGTAGAAGGAAGATTTCCGGGGGATTTCTTGATGGCAAGGCCGTCATTATGCTAGAAATGCCGTGGTAAAGTTTCAGGGCAAACGGGGGATTTTTGGCGCATAAAATAATAGGCCGAACGGAGTTTTAGGGAAGGAATAAGGGTCCAAGGACCTATTTGTAATTACTGTTGGGAGGGGAGGGCTTGATTGGAATTTCCAGGAATACCTAGGGTACTCTAAAAAGGGTCAGGGACTTATTCGTAATTATTTTGTGTAGTGGAGGGGTTCATTTCTCAAATAGAATGAGCAGGGGGGTTTATTTGTAAAGAGGGGGTAAAAAGGGGGGTGGGCTCTTAAGGGAATAGGCAAAAGGGGCAGGGGGTTCAGGGCAAAAGTGCCCTTCTTCCTCCTCCCGTTACCAGAGACAGGGGAGGAGATGGGGGCCGGCGGCGCCACCAATCCCGGCGGCCCTAGGGCACGGCGGCGCCCGGGGACGGGGCTACACGGAGAGGGGAGTGAGGGGGATCCATTCCCCCACTCACTTTGTGTCGGGGCGGCGTGGGGCGTGCTGCCCACGAGGGCCAGGGGCGGCGGGCGGAGGTCCTGGCGGCGGCGGTGGAGCAAGGCCGGGGAGGGGCTGGGGGTTGCGGGGGAAGCTTGTGGTGGTGGGGAGGCGCGTCGTGGGGGGGTATTTGTAGGCCGGCGAGGGCTGGAAGGAGGGGGGCGCGGTGGAGGTCGGTGGCGGCCAGTAATGGCAGTGGGGGCAGGGTCGCCGCTGCGCAGGGCGGCCGGTGGCGCTGGTCGTCGCTGCGCAGGGCGGGGGTTGGCGCGTAGCGGGGAGGGACGGCCTGGGGGCGTGCGGCGCAGGGGCAAGCGGCCAGTGGCGCGACGACGCGCGGCAGCCGGCTCTGCTCGGTGACGTGACAGGCAGGGGCAACGCGAGCGCCAAGACGGCACGGCGGGGTACGGCGTGCGCAGAGGAGGGGCCTGGTTAGGCCGTCCCTGTGGCGTCGTCAATGGAGAGAGGGTGGTGGTGGTGGTGGTGACCGACGCCGAGCTCTGCTCGGTGCTGTGCTGCGCGTGCAGGGGAGCGAAGGAAGGAGCAGGAAGGGAGAAAAGAGAAAGGGAGAAAGAAGAAGGGGGAAAGAGAGAAGTAGGGGAGAAAAAAAAAGAAGGAGGGGGGGAGGGTCCTGCGTCGGCGGGATTCGCGGCGAGGTCGCGAGCGTGCGACGTGACGCGCGAGGGGAAAGAGCTGCGTCGGCGGGATTCGCGGCGACGGTCGCGAGTGCGGAGTTGAGCACGCGGCACGTCGCGGGGGTCGAGGAAAAGAGAAAGGCTGGCGGTCAATGTCGGATGTCAGACGGCGAAAGGTCGAGGGATGTTTTGGGCGGTAAGGGTTTAGGAACGATCCGAGCTTGATGACGGAAAAGTTTTGAAAATTATTTTTAGCGAGTGATTTGTACTGTAATTTAGACAGGGTAAAAAAAAAACGCGGGCGTTACAGTACCCGAAAGAGAACGGGTGCCGGAAGAAGAGATAGTTTTACAAACAGATCTTCAGTACCAGGAGGTGCCTATCAAGATTTTGGACACGGTCATAAAGAGAACAAGAAACTCCGAAATACAGATTTGCAGAGTTCAGTGGAGCAGACATGGAGTAGAAGAAGCCACATGGGAACGCGAAGATACCCTTAAGAAAGAGTTTCCCCATCTATTTAGGAACCAGCCGAATCTCGAGGACGAGATTCATTTTAAGTGGGGTAGGTTTGTAACGCCCGCGTTTTTACCTTATCTAAATTATAGCACAAATCGCTCGCTAGAAAATATTCTTTCGACAAGCTCGGATCAATCCTAAACCCTTACCGTCCGAACCCCTAATCGTCCAAAACATCTCTCGACCTTTCGCCGCCTGACACCCGGATTTGACCGCCATCCTTTTTCTTTTCCTCGACCCCCGCGACGTGCCGCGTGCTCAACCCCGCACTCGCGACCGTCACCGCGAATCCCGCCGACGCTTCTTCCCCCCCCCCCGCGTGCTCGACCTCGACCTCGCGCTCGCGACCGCCGCCGTAAAATCCGCCGACGCTCCCCCCCTCCTTTTCTCTTTTTCCTCTACCCCTTTTTCCTTTTCCTTTTCCTTTCTCCTTTCTCTGTTCCTGCTTCCTGCTCCCCTCGCTCCCCTGCATACGCAGCACGGCACCGAGCAGAGAGCTCAACGCCGGCCACCACCACCGCCCCCTTCCTTTGACGTCTCCACAGGAGCTGCCTAACCCGGCCCTCCTCTGCGCACGCCGTACCCCCTTGCCGTCTTGGCGCTCGCGCTGCCCCTGCGTGCTGCGACGCCGAGCAGTGCCGGCCGCCGCGCGTCGCCTCGCCACGGGCCACCTCCCCCTGCGCCGCACGCCCCCGGGCTGCCCTTCCCCGCTACGCGCCACCACCCCGCCCTGCGCAGCGACGACCAGCGCCACCGGCCGCCCTGCGCAGCAGCACCCCGTACCACCGCCGCCCCACTGCCATTACTGGCCGCCACCGACCTCCACCGCGCCCCCCTCCTTCCTGCCCTCGCCGGCCTACAAATACCCTCCCGCGACGCGCCTCACCACCACCCCAACCTTCCCTGCAACCCCTAGCCCCCTCCCCTGCCTTGCTCCACAGCCGCCGCACGGCCCTCCGCCCGCCGCCCCTGGCCCTCGTGGGCAGGCCGTCTTGTGCCGTCCCAGCTCGGGGTGAGTAGTGGAATGAGTTCCCCTCGCTCCCCTCTCCGTGTAACCCTGCCCCCGGCCGCCGCCGTGCCCTAGGGCCGCCGGATTTGGTGGCGCCGCCGGCCCCTGTTCCCCCTCCTCTGTTCTGGTAACGAGAGGAAGAAGAAGGGCACAATTGCCCTGAGCCCCCTGCCCTTTTTGCCTATTCCCTTAAGAACCCCACCTCCCCTTAGACCCTTTTTCCAAATAACCCCCCTGCTCATTCTATTTAGAAAATGAACCCCTCCACTACACAAAATAATTATGGATAGGTCCCTGACCCTTTTTAGAGTACCCTAGGTATTTCCGGAAATTCCAATCAAGCCCTCCCCTCCCAACAGTAATTACGAATAGGTCCTTGGACCCTTATTCCTTCCCTAAAACTCCGTTCGGCCTATTATTTTATGCGCCAAAAATCCCCCGTTTGCCCTGAAACTTTACAACGGCATTTCTAGCATAATGACGGCCTTGCCATCAAGAAATCCCTCGAAAATCTTCCTTCTACCATAGTTTCTTAAGTTATTCCTGATTCAGGCTTGTAAATAGAACCTTTAATTCTTTTTCCTTATGGAATGTTTGTTCGTGTGCGCCGTAGATCACGAGGTGACCGAGGGAGAACCAGTCGACGAGCAGTACTGCGAGCAAGAGTCCGAGAACCAGTGCCGTGAGCCCGAACCTGAAGGACAGTACCTCGTTCAGGACTTCCCGGAAGGCTTTGTGAATGGCAAGTCCAATCCCATCCTTTGATGCATATTTATCCCAGTTTTATAAATACAACCTATTAGCCTATTTTATAAAATGCATTGTTTGATTGCAAGACATGGTTGGATAGCCACCCCTTAATTGATATGACCACTCCTTGATGGCCTAGGATTTGCTTCGCTAGACGTTACCTATCGCTAAAGATGCTTATTATCTGTCATCCCCTTGATTATATTTTAAACCATGACCACAAGCGCTTTGCCAAAAACTAAGGGCACAAAGCTTTAAAAAGATAAAATGGGATTTTGAGAAAATAAAAGAAAGGCTTAATCTGGCGAGATGGATGGCGTTTTCTGTGTGAAATGCCACTAGTGTGCTTGTACCTTTGTGGTTGAGCATGGTCGGGAGATGTCCGTCTGGTCAGTATAAGGATGAACTGGGGTGTCATCTTGCCTAACTCATTTATCGTACAACCACTCGACCGTTGTGTGGGCAACGGCTTAGCATAAACCCCACTAGTTGTTCTACTAGCCAAAAAGGAGAGCGGGTGAGTAACGGGAGACCATGGAGAAGGGATACGATCTGTGTGAGTGATATTCCGGTTATGACTTCATTGATGGGTCATTAACCCCATGGTAGCTTCCGTGTTGGCTAGTTAGATTCAGCTAAGGTGGGTAATGGCTTTGTTAGGATCCGCCGCGACATTAAGGTGTTCGTAGCGCGGTACCCTACTTGTGGGTAAAGTGTACAACCTCTGCAGAGTGTAAAAATCTATTCGAATAGCCGTGTCCACGGTATTGGGCGCGTTACAGCATGGTCACTTCAATAGATGTTTCGGGATGATTGGTTTTGTGGCATAGGTTGTTTTGAAAATACTCGGCAGTTGTGCAGTAAGCTACTGTGGACGTCGATGACACTAAAACTTGGATCCTTTGTGCAGGATCAACACTACTTAAGATTCGATTATTATAAAAAAATGTTTTGAGAAAGTGCTTTTGTTAAATAAACCCTTGCATGTGAAAAATCTTGCTTTATCGCAAATAGACCCTAATCCCACCCTTGATATAACCGTGCATGATCTCTGTTATCACCCCCTCCGCGGGTGTGGTTGGACTTGTTGAGTACCTTTGTACTCACCCTATATATATATGTGGTTTTCTCAGAGGAAGACCCGGACTACGTGATCGGAAACGACGAATAAGGGTTGTGTCCGCGCCCAACTCTGCCTGTGGTGTTGGCCCTCCGCAAGATGCTTCTGCTAGCGTGTTACTCTGAGCCCGAGCTGGATCCCACGTGGGTCACGCTTTGGTGTATTACCATAGCTATTTTATTACTAGTTATCGTCTGTATCGAGTGCCCGCCTCCTCGGAGGTTTGTACGGTAATGTACCATCTGATGTAATAAATGTGTATCAGCCTCCTGGGACTGATTTGTATATCACATTTAAGTCTCCTCGGATGAGGGGACGCTTCACATTTGGTGGTTTATCGGGACGTTACCCGACAGGCCAAGGGATTATACCGTTTGAAGCACATTGGAGCCCTCAAGAGTGGACTCGCGTACTTGAGCCGGTGTAATCCAGGTTGGTTCTGCCACAGTTTGACCCCAACGATGACGGTGGTACGACTGAAGCCTGTGCTACGCTCAAGTTGACTGTAGAGGAGGCTCCAGAAAATGAAGGACGGCCCGAGGACTAGCTACCGCTTTACATTTTCTGCTTGAATCGCTCTAGCCGAGAGGCTTGTAATAAATTCCATACTACAAATCCAATGGATTTATTTAATAATTAAACCCATGTTTGACCTTAAGCAAAGTATGACTATGATATTATGCCTGGAATGAGTTCTGTATGTGATTGCACTTGATCCAGGGACTATCACAATGATACAGGGAGTTGGATTCCTTGATTTGGGGACCCAGTTCATTTTAGGTGCTTTGTGATTGATGAGGACATGTCTCCTTTGCATACAATGCAAGGACCAATCACTAGAGCACGTGCGCGACAGTTGGATCTCCAGCTACATTCTAACCTTATCAATTGTTTTTCAAAACTTACGCTTGGTTCCATGCATGTTTTATTGATTAGGAACAATGGAGAGGACCAGCAAGGACTTGGAGAAGGCCAAGGAGTCAAGGAGGAGGAGCTAGGATGTCCACACCAAGGAGGAGTCCATGTCCAACTCGACTTCGACTCCACCTCGGATTCCATAACCTGACTTCACCAAAATTGACGCCCTGGCCACATACGGAGTCGGATTTGAACGTTCTATATATGGTTGGAACCAGAATTCCATAGAGCTTCCAATGGCACCAGTCCCACCTCAAAAATCCTTTTGAGTCAATAGGAATCGTCGACACAAATGGGCATCCAAAATCTATCAGGGTGCTATGTCACCGTCTGTTGGCCCGTTGGCCGTGTACCGTGTTGGAACCTATTAGGGTTGCGTCCAGGAGACTTGCACGCCCCTAACTCCTTTTTATTTAGTAGCCATCTCCATATTAAGATTTGGGTTTTGCTTAGATTCAATCTTTCATCAAACAGTGTCGCCGTTCATTGGTTTGTGAGACCCCATCTCGTAATCAAGTTTGTTTAATTGCATCTCCTGTTCTTGCTTGTGTTCTTGATTGCGCTTACAGGGATAAGCGTTCATGGCGTGGTCATTCATGTTACATGGGTGATAGCCAACGGGGCAGTGGTGTAGTGATTGGTTCATCAACGTCAAGTTCTCCACCAATCAAGTTCTCCACCAATCAAGTTTACTGTACCTCTCGGAAGATCGGGACTCGTCCTCCTATGAAGTGGTTGTTGTCGGTCAAAACCCACCGGCGAGCAGCGATAGACAACATGAGGAGCCGGGAGGCTCCCGGGACTGCTGGTGTGCCTCGGTCCCTCAGTCAACGGCCCAGGATCTGGCACATGACTTGGCGTCTGGGTTTGCTAGGCGTGCCACCTGACCTTGTACTTGATCAGGAAGGTGTAGATGTGGTTTCAGTTAGTTTCCGCATGCACAGACATGTTTAAACGTTAATCCGAGCCATGATCGGCTCATCGGATGATCCCCGATATCGACTGTAAAGAGCCAATTGTCTCCCAGTATCAGATCGGATCTGTATATCTAAACAAAGTGCATGTATCTGATACTAATATAAACTTGCTTTGTAATCAATAAGCTAATTCAATCTACAATGGTTAAAGCTTTCACCACATAACTGGAACATTCTATGCGTAGTTAAGCCTAATAAATACGAAAGATAATAAAATAGCAACCTAAATAGAGGCCTAAAAACCAACAGAAAGCCGATTCCCGGAACAATCCCTCTTTAGATTATATATAGCATCAACCGTATTGCCGGAACATTCAACCCGTTTGAAGGGCCTAACCATTCGGATATTAAGCCAAATCTTTGATGAACAAAGACTAACCATAACAGATTGGATCTACTAATCGAAACAGAGCAAGGTGCTGCCCTTACACCTGGGATCGGGCACAAAGATAGCTAAACGTTTACAGGTGATGAATAATGCATGGATACAGTATAAAAAGCCGATGCATCCCTATAAATGTTAAGATAACTAGTGTTACTCGCCGTCTGTAAGGATCGATGGACCAAGAGGGGGGGTGAATTGGTCCTTTTTCAAATTCTAAAACGAGGTAAAGCAACCTTAACCTATGCAAAGCTAGAAAGGCACCAATTCGCCAACCGGATAACTAAGCTACCTCCACAAGCTAGGAGAGATAAAAAAAAGGAAGTAAAGCCTAGCAAGGTAGAGCAAAGTGATGATCCCTAAGTCAAGCACATGAATAAATTGCATGAACGAAAATGCTTGAATGAAGAAATTGGACAAGAGACAACCGTTTTTTTTTCGTGGTATCGATGTGTTGGCACACACCCCTAATCCACGTTGTGACACTCACAAAGAGTCTTGTCACCTCCCAAGTCACGGAGACGAGGGCGCTCACTAAGAGTCTCCGTTCACCATCCCGGTGTGGTGGAGATCAAACCACGTACAATCTTCTTCTCCGGGCTCCCACAATCCTTGGTAAGCTCCGCGAGAAACACCTCGATCACCAAGATCGCCTAGGTGATGCCAATCACCAAGAGTAACAAGCTAAGGCCTTCACTTGAGCAAAAATCGATCACCAAGAACGGATGCACACAAGCTTCTCTCTACTCAAGTCCTTAATCTTGCTTCTTGATTGATTGAATGAACAAGTGTGTGAAATGATGAAGCTCAAAGTGGCTCTTGACTATAGTATGAGTATTTGGATGTTGCCTGGTGTCAAGAAGAGTAAAATGACCCATTGGAGGGGTATATATAGGCAGCTCACACGAATAGAGCCGTTGGAGAAAAAGCTGCCAGAAAAACTGCGTAGCGCCGGTTAATCCGACGTACCTCCAATAGTCATCGTCGGTTTAACCGGTGAATGTAAACTGCCACCTTCTGAAAACTAGCCGTTACAACTTGGCCAGATTAACCGACGTATCATCGGTTTAACCGGTGAGTGTAGTTGTCCACTGATCAACTAAAAAACCAAGTCTCTGGACAACTGCACCGACGTTAAATTCAAACATCGTCGGTTTAACCGGTGTATTGACTTGTCCAGACTCTGCTGACTTCGTTTAACCGACGTATAGAAAAGTGAGAGCGTCGGTTAAACCGGTGTTAAAGAATTTTTCTGATTTTGCCTTTTCTGATTTGAGTCTTGAATGAAATCCAAATATTCTTGAGATATGAGTTGAGAACCACTTATTTGAACTTCTAGAAACCTGAGTGACCATTGTGTGCATCCATTTTCAAATGACCATGTCCATGCTCAAGTTACTTAGCCTAAACCCCTCTTCATAGTGCGATCACTACAAAACTATAAAACCTATACTAACCTAAGTGTCCTTCTCAACCTTATGACACTTAGGACTAGAAAGATCCTTAGTCTTGACATATTATTGAGTTGAATGCCGAGATCACCTTTTTGAATAACGAAAATTAGGGGCCCCTTTTGACATATGACCAAATGAGCGATAATGATCTATTAAGCTGCACAAATTCATTAGTCACAATAATAGTTGTCATTAATCACCGAAACATACCTTGAGGGCCTAGATGCTTACAATCTCCCCCTTTTTGGTGATTGATGACAACACAAACATAGATAACGAGAGAGCGAGTAACATAAGGCCAGAATAAACACAAGCAAACTCGGAAAGGGAGAACCAAAGAGCTCAACGGCTCAAACGAAATCCATAGATATGTCTCAAAACACAGCATACTCAAGCGACAAATGTACATATCCATGAACTAACACCAAATGTGATATAATATAAAACATCAAAGTCCTGATCACGAGCTCTCTCTAACTCTACCCTCCCCTGACTCCAACTCCCTCTCCCCCTTTGGCATCAAAGCACAAAAAGGAGCGAGCTACTGATCCGGCTGACGTGGTACGGCAAGAAAACGGTCCGGGTCATCGTCGTCGTCGTCGTCGGACGGTGGATCCTCAGTGACGGACGGGAGCTGCTGGTCAGAACTGCCTGCTGGAGCTGAGCTGACTGGAGGTGTGGCTGTCGTCGAGGCTCTCGTGCTGGCACTGCCTGGAAGAGGGTCCGTGGAAGTAGTAACCGGCTCAGCAGAAGATGTATCAACATCTGAAGTAGTAAGTGCTGAAGCTGCCGGCTGTGTCGACTGCTGAAGCAAGGAACCCTCTCCACCTCCCCCTGAATGTAATGGCTGTGGTACGACTGGGAGGGCGACTGTCTGCACGGCTGAAGGAGACTCCTGGAAGAGTGAAGTCGCTGGCAGTGGTGAGAAGAAAGGACGACCCGCAGACCCAAGTAGTGCTGACATCGAGAACATGGTCTCCGGGGTCGCTGAGGTAGCTGGAGCAGTAGAGGCTGGAGCTGGTGTAACGGCAAGTGGAGGTGCTCCAACACCCTGAAGGCCTAGCTGTCCTGGCTGCTGTGGGGCGAGTCCGGTGTGAGAGTACAGCTGTGAGATCATCCCGAACATCGCCATCATGCCCTGCTGCATCTGCTGGAACTGAGCGTCTGTCCTCTGAGATACTCTATCAATAAGCCCGACAAAACGCTCCTCTGTCGCAGCTCGCTCTCGGGCGGCCTCCCTCTGTATGGCAGCAAGTGTGGCAGAACCAACCTGAATTATACCGACTCAAGTACGCGAGTCCTCACTGGAGGGCTACCTCGTACTTCAAACGGTATAATACTATTGGTCTATCGGGTAACGTCCCGATAAACCACCGAACTCAGGATCCAACAAGGTACCTCACACGAAGGTGAGTCCAGAGATATAATGCCAAAATATCTTACACCACAGGCAGTTATATTACAAAAATGTACAAAGCAGCATTAGCTCCCACGGAGGAGAGATTATTACAAGACAGGTTTTAGTTTTTAGACAAAGCAGCGGAGTTTGAAAAGCATAGTCATTATACACGTCGTCATTACAGATATTATGCTAGCCCTGGCATAATATCACTCAGCGGAATCTATGTTGGCCGGGGACGGATCCCATTCCACGGACCAACCATCAGGCAAAGGGTAGGGCCACGGTGTAATGAAAGCTGGCTCATCAGGAGGATTACCTGGAGTAAATCAACAAAAGCAAGGCTGAGTATACTAATACTCAGCAAGACTTACCCGGAGATGGGTATACCTTAGCCCATAACTAAACTCATGATGGCTTTTAGCTTTAGGTAGAGTTTTCAGCTGAAAAGCAACAAAGAGTAGATCCTTAATTTCAACTTTTAGCTTTCAGATTCTAGTTGATTAACCACTCTAGGTAAGCACCTATAACTATTCAAACATGGTAGAATCTTTACTCAAACATCATCTTTGATAATCACATAATTACTCTTGTTACTCTATGTGGCAAAGGGAATAAGCAGTCTCATACATCGTGAGAGGCGGACGATTCTGAATCGAGATTCAACCCTTGCAAGGTAAACCTAACACACACGCTTGGAACACCAAAGGGTCGTTCCGAAGCAACCATTTGCCTTTCATTCCGACTCGTGGATCAGTGCCACCACAAGCGACTGCAGGTCATACGCACTTCCAAAGTGCAGGACGTACGTCTGTAGCGCGACTACAAAACCCGTACTCCTGGTTGCCCAGCAACACGTCTGCCTACACGTCGAACAAAGTAACCAAAAGAAGCAAATACATGTGGTGGGTGGTATGTCCACTCCTTGGGCCGATTGGTTACTAGGCTTACCGCTTACCATATTTCACGGCATGTGGCTAGTACTTTCAAACGCTTAACAACCGCTACCACACACTGCGACCTTATCAAATTCATCAAAACAGACGGGGTATCATCTTGACCATGATACCTCATAGAACTCCCGTCCGTCATCCTTATAGTGATAACAGGAATGTAAACATTACAACTCCTATATATCGCGCGAGTGACAGAAAATCACTCGACTTCTACCGGTCCTATAAGCAGAGCAGCTATTCGGACTCAAGTTCTAGTGTTCAATACATTGGTTCCTGGAATTATGCAACTAAGGTTTACAAACAACTCCTAAGAACTTAATGCATAAAGATATACGTAAATAGTATAGGTTGCAGTGTAATAAAGTAGGGGTTATGTCCGGGGCTTGCCTTCGCTGGTGGGGTTGGGGTTAGTCAAATTTATATCTACCGAATCTTGGTTCGGGGCTTCAGAGAAATCCGCGACGAGATTCCCGGAGTCTTCAGAATAACCTCCTTCTTGATCCGGAATCAGCTGATAGTCCCCGTCAGCGAGAGTGGTCGAGTCTACATGATATGCAAGATGAAGTTTAATGGATGCATACATTTGTATTTCAATTCACGATAAAGTTGCAATTCCATGTAAAGGATGTTATATTTCGATAAATAACTTAGTTACCCTGTACTGGGCAGTCATTTATCGAGCATTATATGTTTTATCTAAACCCATTAAACAACAGGGTTAGTTACACTACATACCTAACTAGTGGCATGGAGCAACCATTGGGGTGATTCCTAAATATATGTAAAGGCTTTATACGATGACTACACTAATTATTTATATTAATTTTAAGTTACAATTATACTATAGATCAATTATATTATATCCAATTTATTTAATACCTAATTCGTAGTTGAAAACTTAATAATAGGTGGCAATAATACAAAACAGAACTTTAATATATTTTTCATGATTTTTTTAAACCATTAACATATATGAAAAATTAATTATGTAAGATGAACTATATACTATTTCTATTTAAACTTGTACATTAAGGAACTAATATTAGAATACTAAGATAATTATTTTTCTTCAATTCTACATGTTAAAAGAAAATTATCATCACTGGTTTTACCATTTTATCATTTTTCTATGAATTACTATGCATTTTCTAAGCCTACAAGCAATTAAATTTGATATTTAGATTAGATCATCAAACATTCAAAAACTGAAGTTGACCCCTTAAGCAAAGTTGCAGACCTTTATCTAAAGATTCCAACAAAATTTAGTTTACAATTTTATAATTTTTCCTTGAAGAGATATAGCATTTCTAAGTTGGCAGCAATATTTACATAAGGAGGTCCCTCGGCACTATTCATCTGAGTCTACTCCTTTGCACAAACCCCCCTGGACTTCTATTCCTTCTAACCCGAGGTCCTTAGACTGGGAACCGAAGCAGAGCAAGGCGGGGCGGCCGTGTTCCGGCGACGATGATCACCGGCGGCGAGGTCCAAGGTCAGGGAAAAGCTCAGGGTCTTACTGTGGTCTAGTTGCACTACTTGTCGTGGACGGGAATGGCCGGAATGGTGAAGTTCGACTTGAGCCCGAGGTGACGGCGGAGGGGTCACCGTCGACGGCGGAACTCCGGTGGCGAACGTCGACAAGTAACCTGCGCACGAGAACCAGTGAGTCATGGGGAACGTGTACGTGCCATCAATTGGATGAACACATGCTGGATCGATGGGACTCGACGGAGACCGATGCGGCGGCGGCGAGGAAGAACGCCGGCGAGCGTCGGAAAGGCACTGTGGTGCACTAGAGGGCCAATGGATGGGTCGTACAGCTTCAGGGTGATGATGTGGTGCTGGCTAGGGGGTCGTGGTGGTGTGGGAGTACCTGGAGCGAGCTGCCCACGGTGGAGGCCGAAGGCGGCGGCGGCGGCGCTCGTCGGGGACAAAACTTCAGTAGAAACTGAGGAAGAACAATGGGTCGTCGAGCATGAGCAAGTCACGGGAAAGCTTGTGTAGGCGTTGATTGAGGCGGAGGAGGTCCGGTGTGGGCTGCCCACGGGCGTGCTGTGCGCGGCCGGAGCGGAGGAAGATGGCGGCGAGGAAATGCGGCTCGGTTCCTCGGAATTGGGCTCTGGAAGTAACAGAATAGGCTGTGTGTGTTGAAGTGGTGCTGTTGCACGCGAGAGGGAGGAGGTTATGGCGCTGCAGTGAGCTGTCCACGACGGCAAGGAGGTGGCGGCCGGAGATAGCTCGGGATATCGTGGCGCGCGCGCGTGCGGCCAGGAAGGGAGAGGAAAACGGCCGGAACCGAGGGAAGGTGACGCGTGGATGGTGTAGCAGCTGGAGGTGGAGCTCTGGAGGTCTGCGCCGGCGGTGAACGGCGGTGGCAGGGCGGAGCGGAAGGGGGAAGCGGCGCGGTCAGAGGAAGACGAAGCAGACTGGAGTCAGAAGGACTAGTTTGTGATTTCTAAAAAGTTCAGGGACTCCTCTATAAACTAAAATTTTCCCACTGCTACAAAGGTCAAATGAAAAAGTGTTCAACATGAAATTTGTAGAGTTTTTCAAACTCTACAACTTTGCTTTAGGGCTTGGGTTCAGAAACTCAAAGTTTATAGCTATTTGGATTACATTTTGAAATAAGATGGAATTTAAATTAATTTGTCTTTGCCCACCTAATTTTGATCAAACTTTGGGCATGTTTACAAATTTTCTGACCTGTCATGATTACTTGTATTTTTACACATTAACCCTTAAGCAAATTTGAATTTGACTTTTATATTCCAACCATTTCATAAGTAACCCTTATATTTGTTTTAATTTCATATAAATCCTTAGTTTTATACAAAGTCTATTTCTCTTAGATTTTTAACTTCATATTTTTTCTTTTCTTTGCTATAGTCAATTGAATTTGACATTTAAGAATATTTTCACACAATTGTACACAAGAACTTATAAAATTCATACTTTACAAATACACCCTTAGTGCTTTGTACTAATCCTACTATACATACCACACACTAATACCTAGAATCTAAATTCTAGTTACAGGAATGTTACAGCCTTCCCCCCTTAAAAAGAATCTTGTCCCGAGATTCTAAAGCTGAGCAGAAACGGATGATTAAATTTGGGGATTGGCTTGAAGAAAATCTGGGAAATTCCGTTGAAGATAAGACTCAGTTTCCCAAGTCGCTTCTTCTTCGGTGTGATGATCCCATAAAACTTTGTACATCTTAACTGCCCTTCTTCTGGTAAGTCTTTCCTTGATATCCAGGATTCGAAGAGGTTGTTCGATGTATGAGAGATCAGTTTCAATCTCAATGGCGCATGTCTCAACAATTTCCGTGGGTACTTTGACACACTTCTTAAGTTGAGAAACATGAAATACATCGTGAATAGCAGCCAATTGAGATGGAAGGCGGAGTTTATATGCTACTGGCCCACAAACATTAAGAATTTCGAAGGGTCCGACGTATCGAGGTGCTAACTTCCCCTTAATGCCGAAACGTTGGACACCTTTGGTAGGAGATACTTGGAGATAGACAAAATCTCCTACTTGAAATTGCAGAGGCTTCCTCCTCTTATCTGCGTAGCTCTTTTGTCTGGACTGAGCAGTCTTAAGATTAGATTGGATAATCTTAACCTTATCTTCGGCTTCAATGACTAGGTCTGGTCCGAAGATTTTGCGTTCACCGGTCTCAGACCAACTCAAAGGAGTTCGACATCTGCGACCATATAACGCTTCGAAAGGAGCCATTTGAAGACTAGCTTGATAACTGTTGTTATAAGCAAATTCAGCTAGAGCAAGGCACTTGTCCCAACTTGTACCATAGTGAATAATACAAGATCGGAGCATGTCTTCAAGGATTTGGTTAACTCGCTCAGTTTGCCCATCAGTCTGGGGATGATACGCAGAGCTTCGCATCAATTTGGTCCCTAGAGCTGGTTGCAATTGCTCCCAAAATCGTGCGATAAATTGGGGCCCTCGATCAGAGATGATAGTTTTTGGAACCCCATGTAATCGAACGATTTGGTCCAGATAGACTTCGGCATACCTTTTAGCAGAGTAAGTGGTATGCATAGGGAGAAAATGAGCTGTTTTCGTGAGTCTATCAATGATCACCCATATGGAGTCATGCTTTTGAGATGTGTTGGGAAGACCGACAATGAAATCCATGCTAATGTCTTCCCATTTCCATGACGGTATGGGTAATGGCTGAAGCGTACCAGAGGCTTTTAAATGGCTAGCTTTAACTCTCTGGCATGTATCACACTCGGATACATATTTGGCAATTTCTCTCTTCATTCTGGTCCACCAAAAATGTTGCCGAAGATCTTGATACATCTTGGTGCTACCAGGGTGAATAGAGAATTTGGACAAATGTGCTTCATCGAGGATTTGCTTACGAAGTTGATGATCCTTAGGCACAACAATACGATCGTTGAACCATAGGACTCCTTGATGATCAGTATGAAAACACCGATATTTAGCTTCTCCAAGAGATAGCTTGGATATAATAATCTTGATACCCTCATCATAGAGCTGAGACATGATAATTTTATCTCGAAGGGTAGACTCAATAGATAGCTGATTGAGGAATGATCTCTAAATTGAGTTCCCGCATTTGATTGCAAAGAGTGTCATGGAAAGTTGCTACGGATAAACAGTGACAGTGTGCTTTGCGGCTAAGTGCATCCGCAACCACATTGGCTTTGCCTGGATGATAGTGTACCTCAAGGTCGTAGTCTTTAATCAATTCTAACCAATGCCTTTGCCTCATATTTAGATCAGCTTGGGTGAAGATATATTTGAGGCTCTTATGGTCAGTGTAAATATTACACTTAGCACCCATAAGATGATATCTCCAAATCTTGAGAGCATGGATAACTGCGGCTAATTCAAGATCGTGCGTTGGATAGTTTTGCTCATGAGTCCGAAGTGCTCGAGATGCATAAGCAATAACCCGGTTGTTTTGCATAAGAACACAACCAAGGCCAATTCCAGAAGCATCACAGTAGACATCAAAAGGCTGGGTATTATCCGGCTGAGCTAGTACTGGAGCTGTCGTCAGAAGTTTTCTCAAGGTGTGAAATGCTTCCTCACACCTATCATCCCAACGGAACTTAACTTCTTTCTTAAGTAGCTCAGTCATTGGTTTGGCTATCTTCGAGAAATCCGAAATGAATCCGCGATAATATCCCGCCAATCCAAGGAAACTTCGGATTTGATGGACTGAAGTTGGAGGTTTCCAGTCCATAACCTCTTGGACTTTGGTTGGATCAACCGATATGCCTTGACTAGAGATAGTATGTCCTAGAAATTTTACACTATCTAGCCAGAATTCACATTTTGAGAATTTGGCATAAAGGTGATGATCACGTAGTCGTTGAAGAACGACTCGTAGATGAT
Source organism: Panicum hallii (assembly GCF_002211085.1). Lineage (NCBI taxonomy): Eukaryota > Viridiplantae > Streptophyta > Magnoliopsida > Poales > Poaceae > Panicum > Panicum hallii. The sequence continues at coordinate 30,453,440 of NC_038043.1, forward strand.
TAGCATGGTCTTCATTAGTCTTGGAGTATATTAAAATGTCGTCAATGAAGACCACGACAAATTTGTCTAACTCCGGCATGAATACTGAATTCATGAGATACATGAAGTATGCCGGTGCATTAGTAAGTCCAAATGACATAACCAGATATTCATAAAGTCCATATCTGGTCGAGAAGGCCGTTTTTGGAATATCACAAGGCCTAATCTTGATCTGATGATAACCAGAGCGTAAGTCAATCTTGGAGAAGACCTTAGCTCCGGCTAGTTGATCGAACAAGATATCAATGCGGGGAAGAGGATACTTATTTTTAATAGTAACCGCATTGTGTGGACGGTAATCGACACATAGCCTCAGACTATCGTCTTTCTTCTTGACAAAGAGAGCAGAACAACCCCAAGGTGAAGCACTTGGACGTATATACCCCTTATCAAGAAGATCTTGAAGCTGAATTTTCAGTTCTGCTAATTCATTTGGAGGCATGCGATACGGCCTCTTTGAAATAGGAGCAGTGCCCGGTTGAAGTTCAATGATGAACTCGATGTCTCTATCTGGGGGCATTCCAGGCAAATCGTCTGGAAAGACATCGGGGTATTCACATACTATTGGAATATCCTTGACTTTGATATCTGTGATAGCATATGTGCAAGGGTGTAGACATTCTGGCGAAGGCAGAATAAGAGTAGTGGCCCCACAATATGGTGAATCAATTTCGATAACTCGGGAAGATATATCTAACCGGACTCGATGTTCAGTCATCCAGTTTGTCCCAAGTATAATATCAATACCCTCCAAACTTAGTAAAATCAAATCAGTTTTGATTTCAATGTTACCTAACTGAATTGGCACATATCTACTTATTCGGTTGGAAGTGATATTTCCTCCAGGGGTAGTGATCATATATGACCCCAGGATAGGACAAGAATCAAGTCCTAGTCGGGTACCATAGTTGTTACTAATAAAGCTATGTGTTGCTCCAGAATCAAATAAAGTAACAACTGGTTTGTGGTGAATAGAAAATGTACCCGACATGACGGGAGCTCCATCTGGAAGTTCTGTCAAAGTGGTGAAGTTAATCCGTCCTTGCCGGACTTGCATCACCGGCTTCTTGCCCTTATTCTAGTTACCCTGGGTAGAACCTTGTCCTGGATTAGGTTTCTTGGGCCGCGGACAATCCCGGATGAAATGATCCGCACTTCCGCAATTGAAACAGCGATAGTTGCTGCCTCTCTGTGGTACTTGTTGAACATTTGGCCGTGGGCCAGATGGTTGTGCTTGTTGCGGAGGAACGGGAGGTTTATACCTTCCCTGCTGTTGGGGCGGCCTGAAAACCAATCGGCCTGTTGGGGCATTCCGCTGCGGTGCTCTGAATGGTGTATTGGGAACAACCCGATACCTCGGTGATTGAGCACTCGAGGGTCCAGTAGGAGTCTTCTGCTTTTTCTCGGCATAATGCGCCACGATGCAATCTTCTTGAGTTAAAGCCATATTAACCAGCTCGCTGAAAGTATTTGCCTTTACAAGGTTCAGGCGTTCCTTGAGCTTGGTATTAAGGCCTCGACGGAAACGATCTTGTTTCTTGGCATCATTATCTGCATGATATCCCGCATACTGGCACAGATGATTGAAATTCTGTGCGTACTGCAGAACTGTATTGGCACCTTGAGTAAGAACCAGGAACTCATTAAGTTTTCATTCCAATAGTCCTGCGGGAATATAATGTGCTCGAAAGGCGACCCGGAATTCATCCCATGTGATGACATGCCCTGCAGGTTGCATGGCATAGAAATTGTCCCACCAGATTCGAGCAGCACCACGAAGTTGTTGAGCAGCAAAGGAAGCTTTGCTAGAGTCCGCACAAGGTATGGTCAGGAGAGCGAACTTTGATTCAATAATATGGAGCCAGGCATCGGCATCCAATGGTTCTTCCGCCTTACTGAAGAAAGGCGGCTGGGTACTAAGAAAATCTTGGTAACTAGCCACAGGAGGATTGCGATCATCACGGCCTCCTCGGAATTGATGCTGCTGGTTTTGCTGGGCTTGTACCAGCAGGTTGAGCAGCTCCGTTTGCCGAGCCATGACTTCGGCAAGGTTGGGAGGAGGTGGTGGCGGTTGTTGGGAACCGCTGGCCTGATCAGCTCGGAAACCTTCCGGGGTTCCACGTGTGGCTCCAACCATCTGAAACAAAGGAGATGTCCATCATTAACCATATAGCCTTACTCCCAATTTCAGAAGATATAAACAAAGCACATACTCCATTCAATCATCTCATTTCAGAATCATAAGGATAATGAACAGGATGATAAAACAGGAAACTTATATTACAATATTGGTTCTTTTGTTTTCCGCATCGTACATCCGAAAGATCTCTACGCAGGCCATCTATGTTACAACAATTGGCATGAGATCTAGCTAAGTTACATACTCCTTAAGTTATTACACTCCCCATAGGTTACATCTAGATAGTCGACGATTTGCTAAACTAAAAATCGTCGAAGTTGCCTACAGAGGATTGACTGCCAGAAGAAGAGTGATGGGGACTAAGAACTGGATCCCCATGCTCAGAGTCAATCTCTGAAACACCCTCAATCTCTTCTGGGTCTTCTTCTTCTTCAGGAATTATGGGTATAGCATGAAGTATCGGTTGCTGCTGCAATTCCTCAATGTGAGCCTGAGCATCATCAGCCACAAGTATCAGATCATGAATTTGTGCCTGTAGGAACTCAATAACAGTGTCACGCTGAGTGATAATATGATCACTCTCATTGATCTGATCTTCACGATGGAGGATTGTCTCATCTCTTGCTGCAATAATTTCATCCTTCTGAGTCACCAAAGCTTGTAATTCTTCTATTTGGGTCACCTGATGGTCAGCATTCCGATAGTGACTTTGAGCCACACCAGTTATCTGATTCACACCGTGACGCAGTAGAATCTGGTAGTGATGTTGCACATCCATGAACCTGGTAAGGATACGGACGGTTTCTTCAGCCAGATCTCCTAGCATATGACCAAGATGCTCTGTCCGAAAATTCCATTCCGAATTATCAGGGTCAATGGTAGGGAATAACCCAATAGGATATGCGGCAACTTCAATTGGATGTTGATTGCAGAAGAGTTTGATAGCTTCTAAAGCAGCAGTTTCAAGAGTATCCACTAGACGATATCCAACCACTTCCACTTCTATGGGAGGCCATAAGGAGCGGAAAGGGTGTTGAGGAATTATCATCTTAACCCTGCAGCGGGGAACTCCTTCTTCACAATACTCTACCCCATCATACAGAGGAGGCTCTGTATAATGAAACATATTCAAGGATTCCCACAAAAGACGAGGAAACCCTTCCCAATGTAAACCATTGGTGTGAAAGTGCCCCTCCTGATCCCAAAAGGTATTAGCAGGAGCAGCCATCTGCGACAACAATGCAAATGGTAAGATATTTTTACCCTGTTGAGAAAATTTACAAGGTAAAATGGATTAAGATAGCTAATTCTGATAACAGCAAAAGCTGGAAATCAGATGGATGCCTAAGATACCCAACTAAAGATTCTTACTTACCCAAATTAAGAAATACCAACATGTTGCCTATTTCTTAGGAAGCATCAATTTAAGCATTCAATTTAGTTGATTAATGGATTATGCATGCACGCACTAATCGTCCTCTCAACCAGAAATAATTGCCAAGTAATCTTGGTCTTACGTGGTTAGTTACGGTGGCACAATATAATTACGTCTCTCACTATTAACTAGTCGGTAAACCCTATTCATCCTAGTTTCGTATTCGTGGTTAGAGTACCTGCAGAAAACCACAATATATATAACCAATGAACCTTTCATGCCAGCATGTCATGAAAGCGTCCCCATTCATTACTGCTCACTATAGAAACAGTATCTGTACAATTTCCGCCGTACAGACAACGTTAACATACGTTATCGAGATAACGTATTCACGGGGGTACCGCAAAATGCGGGGGTATGAACAGCGATCGCCATACCCTACGCCGAACCATATACTCCCAATGTAGTCAACCGAGGTTGGTACATTGGCAGCATCTCAAGTAGCCACTGCTTGAGAAACAGCGTTCGGTTCGCATCACCGACAGGAAGGCCAAGCTCCCTCAGTTGGCTGAGGATCCTTACCTTCTTACCTCATGATCGAAGATGTCGTTACATAAAGTAAAGTTGAATTGTGCAAGAAATTTAGGTTTCAACAGAAAAGTAATGCTGGAAGTCAGAGTTATATATATATATATATATATATATATATATATATATATATGTTACAGCCACCTCTAATTCCCTTAATAACATTACCCTAGGGCTTACGTACTATACATAATCCTTAACGACTCCAACTTACCTTTAGCAAAATACTTTGTTGGTCAAATTTTATATCGAAAGTATGTTTAAGGCTCTTTATATCTCCAGTGTACCTTGTTAGCTCTGATACCAGCTGTGGCAGAACCAACCTGAATTATACCGACTCAAGTACGCGAGTCCTCACTGGAGGGCTACCTCGTACTTCAAACGGTATAATACTATTGGTCTGTCGGGTAACATCCCGATAAACCACCGAACTCAGGATCCAACAAGGTACCTCACACGAATGTGAGTCCAGAGATATAATGCCAAAATATCTTACACCACAGGCAGTTATATTACAAAAATGTACAAAGCAGCATTAGCTCCCACGGAGGAGAGATTATTACAAGACAGGTTTTAGTTTTTAGACAAAGCAGCGGAGTTTGAAAAGCATAGTCATTATACACGTTGTCATTACAGATATTATGCTAGCCCTGGCATAATATCACTCAGCGGAATCTGTGTTGGCCGGGGACGGATCCCATTCCACGGACCAACCATCAGGCAAAGGGTAGGGCCACGGTGTAATGAAAGCTGGCTCATCAGGAGGATTACCTGGAGTAAATTCAACAAAAGCAAGGCTGAGTATACTAATACTCAGCAAGACTTACCCGGAGATGGGTATACCTTAGCCCATAACTAAAACTCATGATGGCTTTTAGCTTTAGGTAGAGTTTTCAGCTGAAAAGCAACAAAGAGTAGATCCTTAAATTTCAACTTTTAGCTTTCAGATTGTAGTTGATTAACCACTCTAGGTAAGCACCTATAAACTATTCAAACATGGTAGAATCTTTACTCAAACATCATCTTTGATAATCACATAATTACTCTTGTTACTCTATGTGGCAAAGGGAATAAGCAGTCTCATACATCGTGAGAGGCGGACGATTCTGAATCGAGATTCAACCCTTGCAAGGTAAACCTAACACACACGCTTGGAACACCAAAGGGTCGTTCCGAAGCAACATTTGCCTTTCATTCCGACTCGTGGATCAGTGCCACCACAAGCGACTGCAGGTCATACGCACTTCCAAAGTGCAGGACGTACGTCTGTAGCGCGACTACAAAACCCGTACTCCTGGTTGCCCAGCAACACGTCTGCCTACACGTCGAACAAAGTAACCAAAGAAGCAAATACATGTGGTGGGTGGTATGTCCACTCCTCGGGCCGATTGGTTACTAGGCTTACGCTTACCATATTTCACGGCATGTGGCTAGTACTTTCAAACGCTTAACCACCGCTACCACACACTGCGACCTTATCAAATTCATCAAAATAGACGGGGTATCATCTTGACCATGATACCTCATAGAACTCCCGTCCATCATCCTTATAGTGATAACAGGAATGTAAACATTACAACTCCTATATCGCGCGAGTGACAGAAAATCACTCGACTTCTACCGGTCCTATAAGCAGAGCAGCTATTCGGACTCAAGTTCTAGTGTTCAATACATTGGTTCCTGGAATTATGCAACTAAGGTTTACAAACAACTCCTAAGAACTTAATGCATAAAAGATATACGTAAATAGTATAGGTTGCAGTGTAATAAAGTAGGGGTTATGTCCGGGGCTTGCCTTCGCTGGTGGGTTGGGGTTAGTCAAATTTATATCTTCCGAACCTTGGTTCGGGGCTTCAGAGAAATCCGCGACGAGATTCCCGGAGTCTTCAGGATAACCTCCTTCTTGATCCGAATCAGCTGATAGTCCCGTCAGCGAGAGTGGTCGAGTCTACATGATATGCAAGATGAAGTTTAATGGATGCATACATTTGTATTTCAATTCACGATAAAGTTGCAATTCCATGTAAAGGATGTTATATTTCGATAAATAACTTAGTTACCCTGTACTGGGCAGTCATTTATCGAGCATTATATGTTTTATCTAAACCGATTAAACAACAGGGTTAGTTTACACTACATACCTAACTAGTGGCATGGAGCAACCATTGGGGTGATTCCTAAATATATGTAAAGGCTTTATACGATGACTACACTAATTATTTATATTAATTTTAAGTTACA